>NC_142526.1:10172602-10257602 GCF_964205215.1 Stylophora pistillata | reverse complement strand
CGACTAGATTTCTCTGGAAGCGCGTGGGAGACCGGACTGGTTGACTCAGCAAGCAGTTCTTCCCGGGGCGAATGAGATTAAAAGTGGGAACGAGGTTCTCCTTGCGACAAGTCCGACGCCAGCTTTGCCAGGTGCGAGTATAAAATGGGGCCGCATACTCGGCTTGTTTGTATCTTCACGAAAGGCCCCTGGAATTAAAATAATTAGGAGAAGGAAAATGGAAAGTCAGAAAGGAAATGGACTATGTAACCAGCGGTCTCTTAAGTAAACCACAGTCTTTCCAACGAGTCCATGACAATTTTTCTTATTGTTATTATTTCTGATACCAAATTTGGAATTTGTCTCGTTTTGAAAAAGACACGAAATTTGATGACATTTACGATCAGACCTCGTCACTTCAATATTCCAGAATCGACCGAAGATTCCGATCGAGTCTTCTCTTCGAGCAGTTTCTTCAAAAATGCTAAATAAAAATGTCGGTCAAGAATACCCAATGTTTTCTGATAATGGTCGTGCTGTTGTAATCAGCCGCTCCGGAGCTCATTATAAAAGGGATACGTCGCTTGTCTACTGTTTAGAAGTGCTTGTAAGTGATGAAGTCACCGGATTTCCATTTCGATTGTCACAACGAGCTAGGAGATTGTATTTGGAAAAACAAACAGATTCGGTTCGTAAGCATCACCCAAGGATCCCTCATCGCCGTCGCCGAGAAAAGCAAGTCGGGGCTCAGTAACAACCCTTGCTACTTTGAGAATGCTGGAAATGTCTCGGTGAGTAATGGTTTGTACATGGACTGCCCGTATTGTCTGACTTTTATTTAAATGGATAGCTTTTAATTAAGGAATAGTTTATCAGCGAGATTATATACATCAGCATACACCCCCTCATCTACTAAAATCAGCAGCAATTCAGTCGGAAGGTGTTTTTTTAATGATTGCTTTGGTTTTAATTTCGAAGACTACGGGATTTTGTTCCAGATTTTAGCTCCAAGCCTTGAGAAGGATTGGTTCCTGCTGTTTTGTCCGTGAATGAATTACATGAGATTTACCGACAGCCGCAGCTCTGGTGTTAAGCTACCAGGTAACCTAGGTGAATAGGTTCTTCAGTGGAGTTAAGTAATATATCATACCATACTTTCTTATGGTTTACTGGCTGATAAATTACGCGGGATGTTAGGCGAACACGAGAAAATTTTGTAAACCACAAGGCTGTGCCTCATGGTTTACAAACTTTTCAAACATCACAAACAAAACTTTCACAAACATTGCAAACAAATGCGAAAAATTGGAAGACAACAACATCAAGCTGTCTGCACTCATTGAAACACTGTCCAGCTATTTTGTCTACTCACAGTACACCCTTTACCTCAACCAAACTTTGCTTCTATTGACTCAGCTTGAATTTAATCTTGGAGTCCTCGTGAAAATTTGCAGAAAGTTTAAAATGCTTAAACTTGGCAAAAGATAGCAAACAGAACTGCCACAAATCTTGAGTGCACAACCACTTTGCAAGTGGATACCGAGAAGTAAACCTTAAAATACTTGATAATAACTCGGAGCAATTGGTATCTCTTGAACGCAAGACATATGTTAAATACCTAGGTGTTCTAATTGACGGTAATCTCTCCTGGGAGCACCATATTAACTACATTTCCACGAAAATAAGCAAAGGTATCGGTATTGTTGCTAGACTAAGACACTTGGTACCGCTCACTACTCTTATAAACATTTACCGCTCGCTCATTGAACCGCATATTTCCTATGGTCTCGTTGCTAGGGGCCAAGCCGCGAATACTCATCTAAAGAAAATCGTTATTTTACAAAAGCAGGTTCTTCGTCTAATGTACTTTTCCGATTAAACATCTCACACTGCTCCTCTTTTTAGTCGTTCGGGAATTCTACCGATAAAAATGCTTTACTTCAAATTGGTTGCCTCTCTGTTACATGACATCAAAAATCGCTGTGCTCCTCCCAATATTTCTGAACTTTTTACTCACTCTGAACAGGTTCATTCCTACTCTACTCGTTTCTAAGACCAGGTTTACACTAGAGGAAATTGTTCCGGATTCGTGATGAATCCGAAACGTTTTAGTACCGGATTGATTTTTCCGTTTACACGAAAGTGGACGAATCCGAAATAAAAACTCACCAGTTTGGTCGTGTCTCCGGAGATTTTGAATCCGGAATTTAAAGCGGGAACTTTGAATCCGATAGCTTTTGAATGCGGAAAGTTTTGTCGTGTAACCACTTTTTTTTCTCGAATCCGGATATCATTTCCACCAGCAATCTTTTAAGTTTGCGGTGAAACCAAAATTGAGGATCTGGTGCTAACATTGCTGGCGGTCTCCGGTTGCCTAATCTTGTTGCAGGTTCAGACGATAAATTTTATCATGTGTACCGCAGTATTTCTGAGGAAACGCAGTTTATTATTGCAAGGAAGTTTAACGTCAGCCACACCTAATCGCCGTCGACGTAGATGGTTTGGCATCTGTCTGACTCAAATTTGCCTCAGTGGCATCTGGATCTACTAAAGCCTTTTTTGGGGGAGGCATTTTCACTTTGTCGATCGAACAACGAAACAACACTGGGCTTGGTAACCATTTTATTTCGAACGTTCCCGGAGTTGTCGTTGTGTGTAAACGGTCAGGAATCCGAATATTCTTTCATTGTAAACGCCTACGAATCCGAATACTCCAATATTGATGAATCCGGAAACATTTACGAATCCGGTAAACTCTCCTCTAGTGTAAACGTAGTCTGAGTAGCTGGAAGCTTTTATATAAAACAGGCGAGAACAAATCATCAGTTGCTTTCCTTTTCTAGAGTTGGTGCGAAAATATGGAATGGCATCCCCCCTGAAATTCGTAAGCTAAGGAAAGCACCTTTTAAACGTGAGCTAACTCACTTGCTTTTGAAAATTCTTGAAATTGAGATGAATGTTGACTTGCGTTACCTTGACCTTTCTAGCTTATATTTGTATTTCAACTGATTAGCTTTCTCTTTGACCTGTTAAAATCTCCCTTGTGTGACTGGCCCAATTAAAATCGTTAACATGATTATCACTACTATTATTTATTTTTATTTGCTCATTTATTTATTTATTTCATTGTTGCGTGTGTGTGTGTTGTGTGTGTGTGTGTGTGTGTGTGTGTGTGTGTGTGTGTGTGTGTGTGTGTGCGCGTATGTGTGAGAGCCTATACAGTGTCTGTTTAGGTAGCCCGCCTAGAATAGCTTTGTTAACTGCGGGCTACAAAAGCCTTTATTTCTTTAATTTTAAAAAAATAAAGTCAATGTTGTTGTTGTCGTTGTTTTTGTCCTCACCAGGAAATAAATCAGTAAATATCTAGATGAAAATCCAGTTAGTTTGTCACTACAGTTTTCTTAAGATAAAAGCATTCCAACTTATCCTTCTTGACGGGCAGTTTGGGGAATTCTAGTCAAGAATTTCTGAATTTCTTTCACTTTATAAACCGTACAGCAAAAAGTAAAGGCTTAAAACACGGAGTTTATGGCGTCAAAAGAGTTTTCTTTGCTTCCTCCAAACCAAAGGCTTTTGACAAATTAAAATCTGAGAACTCGCCCCTTGTGTGGCCATTGATAGGAATGGAAGATGTTTCCGTTTTCTATGGGTATACTGGCAAATATTCAATATGCTTCTGACCAATGAGAGCATGCATTGTGGCTAATTTATGTCATAAAACATGTTAACCCTAATTACAATCTTCTTGGAATTTTAAAGCTTGAAAATTTTTGCAGACTTAAAATATCGTTATACACACATCAAATTAACGCTCTCTTTCTAGCGAGTGCCCCCTCTAATTAGCAGCCCCATCAAATTTGATTTTGTTAATAAGTGCGCATGCCTTTAATGTGTAAGCACCCATTTAAATGAGCACCCCTATTCCGTTTCAGTGTAAACACTGCTTGAGTGTATCTCCTACCTTTATTATGCAAATTATCAGAGTATATTTGTTGCCTTTATATTTTCGGCTACTGTTCCTTTCTTAAAAAAAAAACAACAACAGCAAGACCTTGTATTGCACAGCCACATGAGCACACACACAAAAAAACCTGCAATGAAAACTTTCCCTATAATTTTTTCAAGTCAAAACAAGAAACTCCCAATTCCTTGAATAACATGACTCTTTCTCTCATTTCAGTTATCCTTTAAGTTTTTTAAACAAAGCAACATGAGGGCAGCAGTAGTGGATGGCTTTTTCTGGACTGACTCACTTCAACCTGTCTGGCTCTGCATGCATCAGCGCTTACTATGGTTTTCTATGGGATTGTGCAAGCTGGGCTGGATTAGTCATTGATAAAGTGGATTACTTTCAAGAAAAAGTATAGAAAAGTTAAACAAGCACTATAACTCAGTGGGGCGGGCCCATCTGTTGAAGTGAATATCTCAATTTTGTTTCCTTTTCTGTTTGCTGGAAATAAATTCTATTCTTTCCAAGCTAGAGTTTGGTAGTAGCGGGGTTCCCACGCATGCAAAGCACGCGTGGGGTAGAGCCCCATACCCATGGAATATGGTCAACCTCTTTTCGTTTGGTTGTCACGCGGTTGACCGAGCGTACGTACGTACGTACCTTCAGATTGCACGGGTAGGGTAGGGGAGACTATCAAAACGAAGGGAGGGGTGTCTCAGGCGAGTCTTGGAAAATGCACGTCTTTTATATGTTATCATTAATATTACGAACTTGGGAGCTCCGCTTTTAGGCTTGGCTAAATCTATATATAAGTGGTTATAAAGGAGTTGTGTAGCGAGGGATAACAGATGGCTTTCCTACTGTAAAGATTGAAAATTTGAAGATTTATCTAACTATGATCAACTGAAGATGCTGAAGAGGGGCCCAGTCCTCATTGTGCCCTCATCAGTGCAAAGGAAGTCATACTTGTAGATAGACAAATCAAATTTAAAACCCCCTCTAGATGAGGAATGTGTTTTGAAGAAAAATTGCAAGAACAATAGGGGCAGTGATGTTGGTGAGGTTCCTTTACCTGTCCAGGTTTCTTTGTCCAATTACATTGTTAGTATATAATTGTGTTCTGCCGATCAAATTTAAATATCAACTTGAAAAAGAATACTGGAATTCTGGCTGATACTGTGCTGTCTGTGGAGCTATCTTGATTAGCCAACCAGTCCCATATGTCCAGGGAGGACGACAAGACTGTTCTGGTGAGATTTTAATTCGTAAATAAGTACTTTTTCTTTCATATGTACTAGTTAGTATGGAATACTTCATATTGATGAACGTCTTATGACTCATTTTAATTTTCTTAGTTCGCTATTCAGCCTTTAGGTGAGAGTATAAACTTAAGAGGAAAAATGTAACAGAATGAAGAATGTAACAACAAATGGTTTAAACCAAGATAAATTCACTTACTAAATTCACAAATATCAATGAGTGGTTTTCAATACTAAGGCCTAATTAATCCAAGAGGGGCATTTAGCAAAAGAAAACAATGGTGCTTCTATGAACATCAGTTTTGATTTCCTTTGAACTAATTTTACATATGGCTGAATGTACTAGGTGTATCTGAGAAGACTAAACAATCACTAACCCTCAGTATTGCTCTGGCTCACAGTAAAAATAAGAAATGGTATTTCACAATTAATGATTGATGTCTGTGGGATGTTCAGACGCAATTGTGTAAATTGCGCAAACTTAATTTTCTGGGTAGTTAACTTTTCAAAGTTTAATGATTTATATTTATAATCCAGACCAAAAAAATTACTTTATTGTTATAAAGGTATGTGGATGAAATTTTTCTTTCCTTTTTTCTTTCCAGGCGATAACAGCAATGACATCTCAGTAAATATTCCTTTTTACATTTAGTGTACAGACTTTTGTATGTATAGAAGTGTGTTGAGAAAAAAGGAAAGGAAACTAGACGCTCGAGGGGCGTTCACTCGGGCTTCGTTTATAGCCATGACATTCACCCTAAACACGAGTACAATTATAACATACATAATTTGCATGACAAGATCTGAATTGTTGTACTTTTATTGACACTGTAACATCATTATGTTCATGTGCATTAGTCATGTTGACAACTTTTTCTAGTAGATCACAGTGTTCATCATGTCTTCGACTAAGCACATACAACTCCATGCGAAGTGCAAACCAACACTCACGATCGCTTGTACAGTAATAATTGTGATTATGTACGAAACACCAAATCTTACTTTACAAGTATTGAACCCAATAAAAACCAATAACAGAAACCGGGGATACACTTACTTTAGAGCAACTGGGTATACTAGTCCTGGAGAAAGAACAAGTAAGATCTCTAGCAAAGACCATTGGAGTGGACATAAAAACAGGAGCCGGAATTTATGTAGGTTAAACAGGAGGCACAAGTTGCAGCTTTGCATGAGCGTGTTGCTAATCTGGAAAGAGAGATGGGGGCCACTTGTAATTAGAATAAGATGCCACTGGAGGAACGAATTGCACGACTGGAGGACTCTCAAGGCAGGATACCCCTTCCACGGGGAAGGGCAACCAGATCAATCGAATGCAGAAATTGCCATAAGCTGGGCCACTGCATGAGAGAATGCCCGGAGACTACTTGCTTTGGATGTGGCCGTCGAGGGCATATGCGGGGCTCTATTAAGTGTCAGCGTGGGAACCGGGGAAACAGAGTGGGGAAGTGAGTGAGGGTCGACTCGCTTCCCAGCCACCCCCTTCTGACCCAGGCGAAGAACATTACGTAAACAAACCAACGTTGAGCAACTTTGCGAAGGGGAACAAGTCAATGCCTACAGCGTCTGTGGAAGTTCACCTTGTCGGCGAGGACATAGTTGCTCTGTGCGACACTGGCTCGGGTGGCATGGGCATGGGGGTGAGTTTGATCAATGAAGATGTGTGTAGTCGATGGCGTCGCAAAGTAGGAAAAAGGATTACACCAAACACTCGTAGACTTACAACTGTGGCTGGACAAACATTGGACATATTGGGAGAGACTGTTTTGGATTTCGTCCTTAATGGTGAATTAATACAGCAGGAGATGTTTGTAGTACGTGGGATGACCCAGCAAATGATTCTTGGATGGGACTTTTTGTTTAGTGCATAGAGCTGTCGTGGATATAAGAGCGGGTATTTTGCGTTTTAACGGCGGATCAGCTCCTTTGTTAAGCAGAGAGGAACTAGCCCCAGAACCGGGTATGGTGCGATTATGTGACCAAACACAAATACCATCCAGATCAGAGAAACTTGTTGTGGGGCAGACTGATGGTACAGTGGGATGGCAGTACAATGTCTTAGTGGACCCTCAAAATGTGTTTGCTAATGAAGATGGACTGGCAGTTGCAAGAACCGTATCAGCAGTAGAAAAGGGTTGTTGTACAGTGCAAATTGTTAATGTGGCCAACACTGACTTGACAATTGAAGCTAGGGTACCATTGGGGGTTGGATACCCCGTGAGACCAGATTTACAGATGGAGTGTGCAGCGATATTTATGTTTGAACTTGAGGAGTTGATATCACCGGAAGTGGTCGGCGAGGTTACGGTGCTACCTGGTGAAGCAAGTAATCGGAAGTTGCCGGATATTGATTTGTCCGAATCAGAGTTAACAACGGAGCAGGTGGATCGAGTTCAAGAATTACTCTTGGAGTTTAGTATTGTATTTAGTGAGGATCGTAGGGATTATGGCAGAACCATTATGGCCGTTGCAGTTTGAGGGATGGGGTAGTTTACCGGAGATGGAAGCCTACAAACAAAGTTGAATGGCAGTGGCAAGTAGTGCTTCCAAAGACGATGCGTGAAAATGCCATTTATTCGTTACATGATGAGTCTGGTCACTTTTGTCAGACGAAAACTCTGAACAAGGTGAAAGATCGATATTTCTGACCAGGAATGTCCACAGACGTGCAAGATTGGTGCACGAAATGTGTGAAGTGTCAACGGAAACGCGATGCATTGCGAATCTGAGAGCCCCACTTCAACCTTTTATCACCACTAGACCACGTGAGCTCGTCAGAAACATTTAACGCAAAATCGTCAATAACATGCCTGCCAATTTCTTCAGCACTCCGCTCGACCAGTTCGTGTCCAGTCCCCCGACAGTTCATCTGTTACATATTTAACGGAAGAGCAAAACTTATAGATTTAACCTTACTATTCTGTCAGTATCCTTAATCCAATTCGCTGTTGTTAGCGCCACCTTCGAAGTTGTGTTCACGAACATTCTTGATTTCTTCAGCAAGTGAGGTGTTCTTCTCAGCATCATAGTTTGTTGTTAAATCGGCCGTCACAGTTTTGCCAGTATTTTCATAGTTTGAACTCACATATGGCTCATTTGTTATCTCGTGAGAACTAGTATGAACTTTATGAACTTTGCACATTTTGCTAGCTTTCAAGCTATGAAGTTCGTGGACCGGTTCATTCCAAAAACACTCGACATTATTTAGCGTGGGCCTACCACGAACGGCGTGTGCGTTTGCATATGGGATGAGCGTATACGACAAGAATCTTTGCAACGCGGTTTTCACAACACAGCATTCTGAAAATTATGTTGGTTACGAAGAGCGAGCACATGATGATAAACAATTATTAGATGAGGCATTTGTGATATCCGGAATAATCAAGGTCGAGGTAAGTGTTATCAGCCGAAGCCGCTGGCTGAGGCTGATAACACAAATCGAGACGGGTAACCCGAAAACACTGACCCCCAGTCCATGGACCCCCTTCGCACCTGGTCCACGGACCCCTGTACGAACCGGTCTACGGACCCTCCATGAAAAGACAATAATACAATGACAACTCGACCTACCGTTGTTTTTTCGTTCGCGGTGGCAAAAGTTTTAATGTTAATATTCCAAATATTACCGTGGCAATGAAAGGAGGAAAAAAGCCGACTAAAAAGTTAAAAAAAAAGAAAGAAAATACCGATAACTTAGCTAACTTGTGTCTATACATCTTTCTGCATTCGCTGCCACTAATTGCCTTCGCCATTTTTTTCGGCTCATTCCGCCGCGTGTTAATTGACTCGTCCTAGTCTTCCACAATACAATTCCTTCTCTTCTCTACGTTCTTTCTCTTGGTGCAACCATGGATGACTGGTGAGCTTTTGAATTCAATCAGCTTTGTTCTTTTGTTTTATTATGACATCTACATCTAAAACAGTTTACAAATATATGTTGCTTTCTTTAGCAGCAATTTCGTCTATGAAATTATGTCAAGTGACGAGGTGAGTTGAATTTGTTATATTTCAAATGAACTTTTTCATTTCATTTCAGTTTATCAGTTTTAGTTCATTATTTGTAAGCTTGTTAGTACTTTGTCCAACTCAATGCACCGGTGGTGATGTCCACTTCTGTTCACTACTTAGTTGCCAAGCCTTTGTACAGGAGTCTGAAGGTGACCTGGCTTTTTTAAATCTGCGCGGTATTTTCCCTGGTCTATCAATCATTGAATAAAAGTCGCCCTGCTGAAAAATTTGGCAACTACAACAACAACAACAACAATTTATCACTTATGGAGCGCTATTTACAATGACAGATCAACAGCGCTTTACAATCAATCCTAACCCGCCCATCCCACCCCAGGGGAGGACATCCATCACACAGTAATCTCGTGCGTGGGAAATTAACGTCTCCTACCCCTAACCCTGTAGGAGACGGGACCTCCATTTATTCGTCCCTATCCGAGAAGACTAGAATATCTAACCAATCAGTCAACTAAACACATAACTGTCAAATATCGTGATCTCTAATCAGTCTAATGAACATGGACATCTTTCTTTGTCGAAGGAGCACCATTTTGTGAAGCCTAGGTCGAGTCAATGAACACGCGGGGGGATTGAGCCGAACAATACTCTAAAGAACTGCTAGAATTAACGCAAAGCTTTTCGCTATTGCCAGCTGTCGATAAGCCCACGAGGGTTTATGGAAAGTCAGCTATGTTAATCGATAATATTTTTACAAATAATTTATAAAAGAGCTTTTTATGCGGCAACATAGTAACCGACACTACGGACCATTCTACCCAGGTCTGTATTGTGACAACACAACCTTATTCATTGAACCACTCGAAAGAAAGGAAAAAAGTTCGCGACTACTCCAATTTCAATGCGAATAGGTTTCTTTTTGAACTACAAGAAACAGAATGGGATATTCTTTCAAACATTGACGCAAACAAATCATTCACAACTTTTTACAAAAAAATAAACTCCTTGGTAAATAAGCATGCTCCGATGAAAACTCTCTCCAGGCGCAGGGAAAAAATATTATCAAAACCATGGATCACCATTAACAAATGGTAAACACTACAGCGTACACTATTGAGTTATGGATGCACGCGGGAGGTTGCTAAGCACGAAAGAAGCGTAAGAGTCGCTCGAGGCGATAACCGAGAGCGACTCTAGCTTCTTGAGTGCTTAGCAAACCTCCCAAGTGCATCCATAACTCAATAGTGTACGCTGTGGTGTTTACCATTTGTTTTATAACATAACATTGATACGTTGTAGCTAAAGAGTTCCCTTTTATTTAACAAATCTTTTACGCGACCAGAAAAAACAAGCGCGCGCGGAAAAATAGTCTTTGCTCACGTCACCAGCGTACACCCATGGGCAAATGGGGGACGCTAAATTGACCAATCAGAGCGCGCGCTTTATTTTGGTTATGTTATAAAAGGAATTCGAACTTCAATACGAATAAAAAATAATTTATTTTTTAATGCTGACTGGGAGATCTATAAATTATACCGAAACAAATTAACTAGCCTAACGCGTTTACGCAAGAAGAACTATTATGAACGTTATATTTTGAAGAAAATACTAACAACTCCAAAGAAATGTGGAGAGGTATAAATGATATCATTTCAAGAAATACTAATAGTAACCAATCATAAATACACCGCCTTGTTAACGCCGACTCGGAAACGATATTCAACCCAAAGGAAGTAAGTAATTCTCTTAACACTTTCTTTGCAACTGTTGGACATCAGTTGGCTTCGTATATTCCTTCTTCGTCGCTGGATCATGATTTTAGTACTTTTCTTAGACCCGCCAATAGAAAGTTCCTTTTACTTTGACCCTTTTGTTCCTGCGCATGCAGAAGTTGTAGCTGAAGTCAATCTACTACCAAATAACAAAGCCTAAGGACTCTATTCATGACCGGTCAGTATTTTGAAATTGTCTAGCCATATTATCTCCCAACCTTTAGCTCAAAATTTTAATGTTTCAGTATCCTCAGGTTCTTTCCCAGCCAAACTTCAAACCGCCAAAGTAGTTCCAGTCTTTAAATCAGGAGATGCATCTAACCCTGGAAATTATCGACCAATCTCTTTGTTATCAATTTCTAACAGAATAATTGAAAAGCTGGTTTAAAGAAGACTTGTCACGTTTGTCAATAAACACAATATATTATCAAACAACAACAAACATATGAAACATATGTATGAACTGCGGTTATGAAACGTATATGTGCGTTTACTGCGAAGGATCGTGCACATATACGATATATTATATTCATCACAATATGGATTCCGCAGTAAGCATAGTACATGCACAACACGCTGTTCTAGAAATCCTAAATGACATTTTTACTAATTTTGATAACAATCAATTCACTTTTTGTTTATTCATTGATTTGAAAAAGGCGTTCGACACAGTTAATTATGAAATTCTTCTCTCAAAACTTGAAAGTTATGGCTTCGAAGGTCTCGTGAATGATTTGTTTTAAGTTGTACTTAAATTGGTCGTAAACAGTGCACGACCGTCAATGGTTATATATCTGATGCTCATCAAACCCTCTTTGCTTGGAGTACCCCAAGGCTCTGTACTGGGACCCTTGCTTTTTCTCTTGTATATAAATGATATATATAAGTCTTCAAATAAACTTCAGTTTTACTTGTTCGCCGATGATACTAGTTTAATTTATGCAAACGAGGATCACAAAAAAACTTGAGTCTGAGATTAACGAAGAACTTAACAAAGTTTCCTCGTGGCTAGCTGCCAATAAATTAACCTTGAACATCGAAAAAACCAATTATATTATCTTTTGCTCACACCAAAAGACTATTCCTTTTTATCCTGGTATTACAATGGTAAATAGTAATTCAAAAAGCAGTCAACTGTTACAAATGAAAGACTACATTAGGTATCTTGGTGTACTCGTTGATTCAAATCTTTCATGGAAAATTCATGTAGATTACATTTGTCAGAAAATCAGTAAAACAATCGGAAGTATCGCCAAGCTCAGACATTTTGTTCCCCGTCATGTACTTCTCACTTTATACCGCTCTTTAATCTTACCCTTTATCAGCTATGGCATTTGTGCTTGGGGTCACACTGCTGAAGCGCATCTTCATAAACTACTAGTTCTTCAGAAGAGAGCCCTTAGGCTAATGTTCTTCGCTTATCCAAGAGCTCATGCAGTTCCGTTATTCTTACAAACTAAACAGTTGCCGATATCATTCTTGTGCTTTGAGAAAATGAGCCTTTTAATGTACGACGTCCACGATAGTCTCGTTCCTGATAACATTAAGAATATGTTCACGAAGCTGGCATTTGTCCACAGTTACCAGACTAGATCTGTTACCAATGAAAGTTATTATGCTGAACAAGTTAGAACTGAAAATATGAAGAGAGCCTTTGTTGGAAATCCCAGTACAGCAACACTAGTCACTCGCGTAGTTTTTTTTTCCTATCTTTATTCTAGTCGTCACACGTTTCGTATCGCGTCGATCTTAGCCTATTCTTTCACAAACCTACAATATCGTAAAGACCACCCTTGGTTTCGCGTTGCGAGGTTACATGGCTGACGTCACTTTTCCGACACCTTCTCTATTTCTGGCACCTTGATCTGGAACAGTATTCCACTTCCAATCAAAACACTTAAAAAAAAAAATCAATTTAGAAGCGCAATAAAGGAAAAACTCTTTGAAATTCTGAAAAAAAGAGGATGATTATATAAGAATTGCTGATATTAGAGTACAATTTCCAAAATTATAACTGTTTGTACTTCCAGTATACTACATTCTGCCCTCCTGTTTCATTCTGTCTACAAGCCACACGGCAAACTAGATTTCTTTTAGGATTGTTCGTCTATATATTATAATTATACATATAAATATTCATTTTATATAGAATTCTTTTCTTTTTTTTTATTCTCCTCTCTTGTGCCTACCTCAAATAGCCCTAGCTACTTGCAGGCCCAAGCATTGTAATTTTCTTATTAAGCTTAAATAAATCTGTTGCTTGTTGTTGAGGCAATCGGTGGCAGCGAATGCAGAGGGATATATATACACAAGTTAGCTAAGTTATTGGTCTTTTCCATCCTTTTTTTTTTTACTTTTTAGTCGAATTTTTTCCTCCTTTCATTGCCACGTTAATATTTGGAATATTAACATTCAAAATTTTGCCACCACGAATAAAAAACAACGGTAAGTCAAATCTCTTTAGGTTGTCATTGTTATTATTGTCTTATTACACGGCTGTGTCTCACAAGGACTGGGAAATACCGAATTCACGAATTTGATTGGCTGAAATCAATATTGAAAGCGGTCTAGATTTTCCCATCTAGACCGGCATCTACACCGGTCTAGAAAAAAAAGCTACAAAGAATATAAAAAATTGGCATATAAGACACAGCCATGTAATGAACATCTTATTAACCGAGCTAGGTCGGTCTGTATGGGAGAATCTTGACCTCGGTCGCTAGTACAGACCTCGCTGCATTCGGTCTGTTCTGGCGACCTCCGTCAAGATTCTCCCATACAGACCTCCCGCTCGGTTAATAAGAACTAATCCATGGGGGGTCCGTAAAGGGGGGTCTGTACAGGGGTCCGTGGACCAGGTCCGTTGGGGGTCCATGGACTGGGGGTCAGTGTTTTCGGGTTACCCAACCGAGACCTTGATTACTCTGGATATCACAAAAGTGAATCCAATAATTGTTTTATTATACATCGTTCTTAAGAAAATAACGCCAAATGCATTATCGCACCGAACACAGTTTATTTTGAAAATGTACAACTGTGTGGTAAACAAATTTTCACTTTGGCCCTTTTTGTCATGTGGCTCGATAAGGTCGCATTTCTTCACTATGGAGAGCGAGCCGAATGAACCGCTGAACTTTGAAAGCCCTAAACGAGCGATTTTGAGGCTTCCTGGCAGAAAAAAATACTCCCAAACAAGTAATGAATCATTAATCTTTATTTGGAGCTGATTTTTTTTGAAGACTGACTACTAGGGATAGATTCTAGAGGCAATATATTTGAACTACATTCGTAACGGCTATATAAATGCCACAGGAACCCATTACCATAGAAACCCGATTTCACAGATATTTAAGATGGTAAGCCTGTGACTTGACATTGCTTCACCGAAAATCATACATTGCGCGCGCAACCTACAGATTATTCACTAACCTGTAGGTACAGATTAGTGAATAATCTGTAGGATGCGCTTTTTCCCAGAATTAACTGTGAGCGTTTAGCCAATGAGAAGACAGATGGTGACTAGAATGTATAATAACACAAGTTGTCGCACTCTCATCCCCAGTTTCCACGGTTTACGCAAGGAACGCCTGGGACCATGACCCCCCCTTTTGGTGACCAAGAACGACTTGCATTTTAAGACTCGGGCTTTCCTACGGAAGCCCGAGTAAAAGCCTTCCATAAATCGTTATGCTCAACAGGGGTGTGGTGTCATGTCACGCCATGTATACATCAGTAGTCGTGTGATAAATATTAATAATGATGATTAATAATGATGACCAAATGTGATTGAATTAATGCCTGATCACGTGTACGTTTAGATCAACAACTTGACTTTAGTAGCCTACAAGTAGCCGTACCCTCCCCTCCCCCCGCCTAAAGGAGAAACGGAGGAGGGGGAACGGTCATATGTAAACTATGATTGCATTCGATCAGAATTTTAGCTGAGCGCGAAAATGGTGAGGAAGAAACGATGCGTTGTTCATTTGATTAAGTGATGAGAATTGTCGATTGTTCACCTTCAACAAAAGGCTCTTTCACGTGCTATACAAACGTGGAAGTATATTTTGTGTTTCCAAACAAACATTTCTAGAAAAGTTGTGAATTAGTTAGGTAAAGTATATCTCGCCTCAGACTAGACTATCTTCTCTAAGCTGAGCACTCCAATCGAAAAAGATTATTTTCTGTATTTCTCTATACGCTAAAATAAGCTCCGTGCAATGAAACGTCTAAAATATCAGACAATTACTTTTTTTTATTCCTGTTTCAGTCTCTTATCGCAGCCATAGTGATCGGTTCTCACTTTTCGACTTGTATTTGTAGGCTCGTTAGATTGAATCGAATTTCTCTTTGCAGTAGCATCAGTGACAAACGTTGAATTCCGAAGTTTAACCAGCCATCGGGAGTACACGAAGGCACAATTCAGTTATTTGACCCAGTATTATTTCATGGCCGGAATTTTATATATGTAAGGCTTACTTTTAACTGACTGAGAATTTCAAGAGATTTATTATTTACGGCATAATCTTCTGAGCGCTCTGTTCTCGAAAATTCTTCATTACTTCCGTAATTAGCGAGAGGCGGAGCTTTATCTGCATTCAGTGACAATGATGACAAGTCGCCGGTCAAGTGCAGCATGCTCGTGGAAGTTTGACGTCACAAATCACATGTACGTTGTTACTGAAATAAGGAATGCTATTTTAGTTCTCTATAGGTCGTAAATAACCTGCGGCGGAACTCAAGGAAAATTTGGTAAGGGATGTGAATTCCAATATATAATTTCCTAATCTTTACCGATTGAAATGTCAATGATGACGTTTATACCACATCTTTGGCTGCGCCAATGACACTACATCCAGACTGCTGTCCACCTCACTATCAAATGTGAGTGACCACAAGGCAAGCGCTCCTTGTGGGTTTCAGCGAACGTTTGTAGAAAAGGTATAAAGTTGTCATCCTTTGTTGCCTGCAAATCCATTCTTTTATCCCTTAAAATGTACTCTCCTCGTTGTTATCAAGCAAGGCTATTGTTTGGAGATCGTGTGAAGCTATAGATTGCTCGTGACTCTCTTAGAACATGCGCGATGTGACTGAAACTTCTTAGTACTTCTCATCAAAGAATCAATTTGGACAACTATGGTGAACGTTTATCAGAGAATCGCATAGCTTAAAGTAAACACGCGCTCTGATTGGTCAATAAGTCAACCGGAAGAGAGGGTATTTAGCGTGGAATCGCACTAATGCATAAAGCGATATCGCTGACGTGAGTCGCGAGCAAAAATTATTGTTACGAAGGTAAAAACGTAAATACAACTAGTGCTATGAAAATATGAACAAATATGAACAAATTTATAGAAAACGAATGTCTTCCGACTTTTGAATTGAAATTGAAATTTTTAGAAAATTGGAGGAAACCACTCACGCTCAAAAGTACGAGAAAACGCATAGGAAAAAATCAAAATACCAGAGACGAGGAAAGAAAGCCGCCAAACGACAGTTCTCGCCGAGGAAAACCAAACATGCGTTACGAAAGAAAACCAAAACAGATATCAATGCCGAAAAAGGTCAAGCATCTTTTCCCGAAATCCAAACCATTGTAGCCTATACAGACGACGAACTGGCCTCTTTTAGATACAACATGGTTTCAAAAAACACTAGACGGCAAATTCACAAATTCGAGTGGTCGAAGAACTGTCATCCAAGCGCTCAGTGATGATTTCGACCCAGTGGAGATATCAGAGCTCACTGGCCACTCCAATCCGGAATCCATATCCAGCTACAGCCATAATCCTCTGGAAAAAGAGCGGCGAATGTCGAATAAGTTGGCCGGTTTCAACCCACGCCAAGCGCGACAACTACCAACGGCTATTCAAGTCATGCTTTAAAGGAGATTGTTCTCAATAGCTCAGCCAGCCAAGCAACACAGCAGCTACTAGTGACCTTGACAGCAATGCCAGTCGTTCTAGTTACCTGATGGCAGGAGCAGTTGGCGGAATGTTTACTGGAGTAACTTTTAATAATTCTCCAGTAAATATTTCCATAAACTTTCAGTCCAGCATTGACACCAACGAACGACTCCTTGCGATGAAAGAAAAACAGTTAAAATTGTGACTTTTAACTGAACTGTTTTTCGCCAGAGTTTACCGAGAAATTCCAATCTTAATCATTATATTTTGAATACACTTTTTTTTACAACTGTAAATCACTAATGGTTATTTGTAGATCTTGCTTTGATACCGGAACGCTTGAAATTTTCATTTCGCTTGAGGATTTGACCATTCAGTTGCTGATTGTCGGCGCCACATTTTGCCAGGTTGAGTGATAGCAGGCAAATCTCTGTCTTAAATAACTCCGTATTGTCTACTTTTAGTTTTTTTGCTGAAGATTGTAAAATGTGAGGCACCGCTTTCTCCACGAGTTTGAAATAAAAGTGGTTTTCATTCTAAAAATATCTTGTTCCCTTTATTCGCTAGATATTGACACCTGACTTTGAAAGGGTTTCCATTGTTTGCGCACTGCCGTGGCGCACAAAAATACAAAACATCTGGTTTCGCCCAGTGATTTGGTGGCTTTAGCTATGTGATGAAAGAAAAAATCACGAGGTACAATTAAAATTGTCGACGATTCAAACGTGAGCGACTTACCTTGCTTTCCATTCCCTTAACGATGACAGTTCTGACAGTTAACTTTAAAATGGCTTTCTTAAGGGCGCGCGTACGGAATAAAAACAGGCAATAACATTGCCGTTTTAAATTATTGTTTTCTTATTTTTATTCAGTTATGCGATTCAAGAAAAATTCACTACCTGACTCGTGAATTCCACGTTAAATTTCACTTGAAAAATTGATATCGCACTCATCGCTTCGCGATTCGTGCGATATCGGTTTTTCGCGTGAAATTTAACGTGGAATTCACTCGTCAGGCAGTGAATTTTTCTATAGAATCCTCCGCTTAAATACAGATTTGAACAGCTGAATTCATTCTTGCCTGCCTATGTAGAAAGCGAAATAAAAGTGACTTGTATGCAACAAAGAAATGACGACTGAGAATTAGTTGGAGAATAGGTAGCCGTCAGAATTGAGATGCGTGATTATGCAAGAGTAGCTAAGTTGTTATTCGGTAGTTGAGTAGTTATTCATCCTCGGAGACCCAGGGGCTGAGTGGATTTCAAGTTAGGGCATGAAGAGCCCCTGGGGACATTGTCTTACAAGACTAGTTCCAAACGGTCGCAGTGGCTCTGCCATCTGATTGGTGCCAGAAAGTCTTTGTGTTTTTCTGCCCAATCAGAGTGAAGTGTGCTTTAGAGTCCTTTCGTGTGTTTTAACACGGACATATACTAGTTGCCCAGTTGCTCGCCATGTTTGTTTGGACCGTGCGACAGAGATTTGCTTGAGATGAAAAGTTTCAGTCTCGGCACACAAAGTAAGAGAAATCGATCAGATTGTCCGCGAAAATCTTATCGGAAGTTATAGTGAATACTTTCGCAGGTATCACTAGAAGTTATTTCGTCGCACGGGCCACGCAGGTATGTCGAGCAACTGGCGCTTTCGCCTACGTAGCTTTCTGCTTTCTTTGCGCGCCAAAATCTAATCTTAGTAGTAAAGTCATTCACAATACGGCCAAGGTTGCAGAGAACGTTAAGTTCGTGGACGACCTCCAGCAAGTGCTAAGAGAAAGCTTAGCTGTGTTTCCGGTTTGCTAATTAAAATCTGAACAAAAACTTATTAACGAGAACATCGTGGGAAGGAGAGATGTTTTCGGGCAGTTACCGAAGGGGTTTGGAAAGAGTTTAATCTTTCAACTG
Organism: Stylophora pistillata; assembly: GCF_964205215.1. Classification (NCBI taxonomy): domain Eukaryota; kingdom Metazoa; phylum Cnidaria; class Anthozoa; order Scleractinia; family Pocilloporidae; genus Stylophora; species Stylophora pistillata. Next base: position 10,238,858 of record NC_142526.1, on the reverse strand, counting down.
CTGTCTAGAGTGTTGAAATTCTTGAGCTAGGAAGGCCACGGATTCTCTTCTAGTCCCTCGGTCATTGTCATTTCACCTCAGTCTGTCGATTGCTGAAGACCAAGTTAAATACCTTTGATCATTGGGAATCGATCCGATGCTGTTTTCAGTGGGAAAAACAAAACCAAAGACCAAGAAATATTGGATGGAAAGGGCGGGTTTGCTTTATTGCAAATGTCAGCTTAGTAGTACAGGGTCATCTACCCACATCTAATAAGCAAATATTTCCACGCTTAGCTTTTCTTTTTTTTCGAGCGAAGATGAGATTAGAGTTTGGCATGCACAGAACGTTTCGCAAGTACCAGTTGCTCGACATACCTGCGTGGCCCGTGCGAGGAAATAACTTCACGAGATTGGCAAAGTTTCAGTCACAGCAAATTATGCAAAAAATCTAGAAAGATTTAAGCTTAAATCTCGTTTATCGTTTAAAGCGACATATCAATGACTGCAACCATCGTGTGGTATACAAACCTCGCAAACTTTAAAACACGTTCTCTAGTGATACCTGCGAAAGTATTCAGTATAATTTTCCGGTAAGATTTTCGCGGACATTCTGATCGATTTCTCTTACGTTGTGTACCGAGACTGAAACTTTTCACAAGAAAATCTCTGTCGCACGGTCCAAACAAACATGGTGAGCAACTGCGCTACAAGTATATGTCCGTGTTAAAACACACGAAAGGACTCTAAAGCACACTTCACTCTGATTGGGCAGAAAAACACAAAGATTTTCTGGCACCAATCAGATGGCAGAACGACTGCGACCGTTTGGAACTAGTCTTGTAAGAAAATGTCCCCAGGGGCTCTTCATGCCCTAACTTGAAATCCACTCAGCCCCTGGGTCTCCGAGGATGGTAGTTATTATGCGAACAATAGTTAAGACGATATGATCAAATCCCGGATGTAAACTTTGGGCTGTAATTAATTATTTCCAAACCTCTACAATTGATCTTGTAGAAAATCATTTCGTGATTCGAACCTCTTAGAATCTTTGTCATGTCAACTTCCAAGGTCACGCGAAGACGTAATGCCTTCTGATTGGGTGAAAAGCCTTGTCACATGACCGTTCGAAAGAGTTGAACTCCTTAATTGGATTTCCATGAAATCAGCGTTGTTTTTCATATTGTAGCACTGAAGGCGATTAGATGGGTTACAACTGAAGTTGAGCTACCAAAGGCAAAATAAGGTTTGTTGGAATTATTTTAATAACTGTGAATAATTTACTGATAGAAATACTTGTATGGACTATCGATACACAAGAGCAAGTGTTCTAGGTGTTCTTCAGTGTCACAGGGGGAAGTCTTCATTGCTTTTCCCGTCTTATGTCTGGTAATATAGTCGATCAAGTACTACATACGTATGTTAATTCGAATCTTCTATCTATTGGTTAAGCTCGACAATCAAATCAGTTTAGTTTTTCTAGTGTACGTAAAATCTGCGACACTTTACAACTGTATTTTCGAACAAGTTTACGTGTCGTTAATCTTTATGGTCTGTCGTTTCGCTCCGCACTGGCTCTTTTCTTCACGAAGCACACTTGTAAAAACTCCCAATCGAAAAGCTTTCACGGAATCGACAAACAAAATATATCGACAAATGTTATAATTTTTCGCTCCCATATCTTCGTGTGTGAGATACTAGATCAGTCTGCAGCGCAAAAACTCAACAAATTCCACAAATTCTCGACAAACCATCGGGTTTTTTTTGGCAGGTTGTTACTGAACGGCCATGTGACCAACAAACACAAACAACAAAACGAAAGGAGACACTAAGGGTGCCAGGAGTGACATGATTTCAAGCAAAAATGACCCTAAAAGTACAAAAACTACGACACTATCTTTATTTGATTCGACAAATATAGCAAGACTCCCTTATAATTGAAGATAACGAATTAATAGGTGCTCCTGAGTTTTTGTACCGGCCCCAAATTTTGGAGGTCCACCTAATGACTGGCGGGAAAATTATGTCACACGATCAGAGACGAACGCGACCGTACTCGGCCGTACGCGGCTGAGAAGAGGCGGCGAAGAGGCGGCGGAGAGGCGGCGAATAGTGTTTCATTGCCATAGGATGCCATCACTGTATCGGAAAGTAGAAAAAGTACATTTAAAGCAAATTGCTTTGCCTGAAAGATGTAAAGCAGCCAATCTTGTTCATTTTGCTTTCGCAAGTAAACGACTACAACAAAATCATGGAGACATAATGGTCATAACGCACGTTCCAAATAACTCACCTAGTTGGCCGCAACACTGGAGAGACAAGTTTGCAAATGTCTGCCTGATCTTCTACCAAATTCGCCGCATTATGCGCCGAACGTGATCATAGTGTTTTTTCTTGGACTTTACAAGCTCAAAATCAGAGTAGGTGTACAGATTAGCCAGGTTGTCTTAAGTTTCGTCGTTCAAAGTGTTTTAAATCGAAATTGCCCTGTTGTAGAAAGCACGAAGAGGCATTTAAATTTATAGAATTCTTATCTTGGGTATAGTCTTTTTACTTGGATTCTATATATATAGATATATACCTGTATGTAAAAGTGTTTCAGTGCGTATATGTAGATTCCATAGTATATGAGGATTAAGTTCCTTCGATAACCCTTTTTTCAATAATTATAGATTATGTATATTATTATTTCAAATATAAAGTTCTCATAAAAGGGGTTAGGGGGAACAACTAGTCTACCCTAAATTTCTTTTTCACTAAGTGGATAATTTTTCATAGAAATTTGGAATTTAGGGGTGAAAAAGATTTACAATTTCAACTGAAATTGATTTGAAAGTTTCAATGCTAATTAAGATAGAAGCTAGGTCACTTCTATGAAGAAAGCACCAAAATTAATGATAACAGCCATCGCATATTTTGATAATAAAGATATGGGTAAAGTAGGATCGTGTAATTGAATAAAATCTCACACTGATTGGTTAAAAAGGGAGATATTTGAGGTATTTGCATTGTGTAATATTCATTTTTGCATGCAAAGTAATTCCAAATTCCTCATCAAGTAATGACTTTTCCTATAGTATTTTAAAAATCTATAACTGTTGAAGGTAACTGGCTTTGGTGAACTTGAAAAATGAGAATTGTGAGCTTCACAGCACTGCATAGTCAAAATGAGTAGCCAGACCATTAATTTTGCCATTTTAAGAGGAATTATTGGCACTTTACTACTTCCTGTTTAATAAGGACTGCTGGAAAAAGGTTATTTGAATTTCTGGACAGGGAATTTCTTGTAATTGTTGTACTGGCCTGGGGTATTTCTAGGGTTTTTTTTTAACTTTGCTTGTTCTGTTATTCTAAATATAATAATTTTTTCTTTTTTGCCATCACTTTCTTGATACTGTTTGTTGTAAATGTATACTAACTTTTTCATTATGAATTTTGTGTACCCACAGGACATGGCATCCCCCTTTTTGAAGCCTCTTCCGAGGAAGAGGAAAGGTCCTCATGAAGAAATCACAAAGAATGTAGTTGTCTTGAAAAGTCATCAAGTTCATGAAAAGAATGGTGTGGTGTTCATGCCCAATACTACTCTTGACATGTGTGCAATAAAGAAATTGGTACAGCCCAAGAAAATAACGTTTACGAAGAGTACTTCACCAACAGACATGCAGAGAAAACTTGAGGAAATGTTCCCTTTTCTTTCAGAAGCCAGCGAAAGGTATTTTTAGTTAGACTGAAATATATGAATTGTGTACTAAGAAACTTGATGAGACATTTACATAAGTGATTTATCTCCCTCCCTCTTTTCCTTCCTCCCTGATCCAACTGGCCTTTTGGGTAGGGATTCATTCCACACACTGGTTTTATAGTGTTGACTTAACTGTTACCTGGTGGAAGGCCATGGGGGAGGGGGGGGGAGGTACCATGGTGACCTTCTCACTGATGAGGAGATTGCTTCTCTGACCTTTGTCACTATTTTAATAGTACTACTGATGAAGCATTTTTTATTAAAATAGACACGGGCAAGTGTAGATATGAAATTTCTCTGAAGCGGCTGACACATGCAAAGAAAGTTTCGTCCTGTGACAAAGACGTGGCAGCCATTACATTTCTTTGGGTGTTCAACTCAATCTCTTATGTGTGAGTGTGGTGAATGCATGAGATATTGAACTGAACACAAGATTTTAAAAATTGAACATGAAATTTTGAAGAGGAGTAACAAAATTTGAGAGAACAATAAATGGCAGTATCTCTTTATTAATTGTTTTGCAAACTTTGATATGCAGATTTTACTGTGCAAAAGCAGTGGAAAGTAGATCAAAATTGGACTTTTGTGGTTGTCGTTGCGTATGGAGTGGGGCATTTATCAATAAAAATATCACTGGAAACTCAGCACTTTACATCTATTGTGAGGTTTGTAATGACAAAGTTTTGCTTAATTGTGATGAGCGTACTGACGTAATGATTTTATACTGGATCTGCTTTTAATAGTTGTTTCCCTTATAAATGTTAGGTATAGCTATAATACTCTTTAAAGATTAATTCCTTAACATTTAAAGGTTGAATCCATTTTTTTTTTAATTAGGAAATTAAGAGAAAGTGGGAGATTCTGGCCATTACTCCTCAGACTCTGACCTGTCAGGTGCTAATTCATCTGGAAATTGCCTTGTTATTGAAGCATCCCAGGGGCATAAAAGGTTCCGCAGAGAACCTTCTTCTGCAACTGAGGGTCCTCGGATGATTGATGTCAACAGAGAGACATTGATGGAAGTAGGAAGTCAGATGTGGGATACAGTGATAAACAATGACAGAAATTATATGTCTGGTGATCAGCTGGACAGTGTCAAGATAAATTCAACTCCACACCCAAAACAGGCTCGGGGTGTAAGAACCTGCTCAACAACATTAGTCACTGAAAAAGAAGCCAGTGTATTTGATGTGACTGTGGAAAGGCAACAGCACCAATGTTCAATGTCATCAACCTCAGATACTGAGGTATGTGTGAAGGCTGTAGTAATTTAATGTAGATGCTGCCTAGCTGAAGTATATCTTTTGCACTTTGACTTGGACTTGGCTTAAGTCTCCAGTTTACCTAAGAATTGGGGTTATTGTGAAATGAGAAAAAAATCTCTCAGTTAAATACTGCTTGGAGTTAAGAGCAAAAAAGATATTTCCATGTTTATTTTTTTCACAGAAAAGGTTGTCCTTGTTTGAGTTGGTTATGATATTACACTAACCTTATTTGAAAAAATTAGTCCTATGATTCGCTTTTTTTTTTGAAACCATTCCTGATACTCATTTGAATTGTGTGCCATTAACAGATAAAGAACAAGACAAGGTTTTGAGATAAATTTGATTTCCTTACAAATCAAATGACAGCCAAATACAAAATAATTTTGGAGAACACTTGTTGAGCATTGATAAGAGTAGCTAATAAAATTATTACAACAACAAAGACATATGTTATTCACCAGCCAGAAGGTATGTATTGTGGCAGGTGGAATTAGCGAATCAGGTTTGAGGATTTAGCATTTGGGACCAATGAGATGCTTGAGAGAAAAAATTGACCTTTGTAATAACAAGTTTTAGATTTCAGAGTTCATTATTCATTGTGAGGTTTGGTGACCTTTTGATTGGTGGGCTGGACTCCAGATTGAATAGTCCTGGTTTGAGCCCTGGCCAGGGACATTGTGTTGTGTTCATGGGTAAGACACTGTATTCTCACAGTGCCTCTCTTCACCCAGGTGTTTCAATGGGTACTGGTGAATTTAATGCTGGGGGGTAGCCCTGCTATGGACCAGCATCCCATCCAGGGGGGAGTAGAAACATTCTTAGTCGCTTCATGTTATGGAAACTGGAGTTAAGCATTGGCTTGATGGGCCAGTACTTGGCTTGTAAACAGACATTACCTTAATTCATTAAAGAAGATTAAGCTAGAAGGAGATTTACTCTAGTATATATGATATGAATTTTCAATTTTTTTTCTAGGAAGAGCAAATACAAATCTCTGACCAGTTCTCCACAGATCCAGAAGAGGCAGGAGCACATACTTTACTTCCACCAGTGTGTTCTAACACAAGTGATATAACAAAAATGGTTCCAATGGCATTGCCACTAGCACTGCAACCAACCCCTCCAACAGGTCGATAATGTGTAATTTTACTAGTACAGTATTTCAATGTCTGCCAACTCCCACTCATGCTACTCGCTATATTCACCCCATGAAAATATCAGTTGTCTTATCATCTTATAAGTGTGGTTGATAATGACCATAAAACTGAAAAGTAAATATGTCAGTTATAAACAGGGAAACACTGTTGAAAACAGCAGTAAATATAGATAATCTAATTGAGTTTTCAGAAACACATGAATGCCTATGAAGTGCATTTGCAGCTTTTAAGAAGATCATTTAGACCAGGAACTAATATATTGAAAAATTAACAAAATATGTGTATTCAAGAAAATTCAGCTCATGAAGGAAAAAAATTAACTATTGTTAGTAATAAATTATTGATTCTTTTTTTTTTTGTGTGTGTGTGTGTGTGTGTAGGTGATTTAACAGAGCAGAAGGAGATGAATTCTTCCACTCTTTTATCTCAGTTGAAGAGTTTAGAAATTTCTGGTAAAGATAGAGAGTTTCAGAAGTCACCTGGACAGACTTACACAGATACATTCCCAGCAAAAGGGAGTCTGAGTGGTCAACCCTCACGGCATCCTAGGTATTTGAAAACTCAAGTTTCTGCCAAAGAAGTCAGTGTATCTGCTGTGGCTATAGACAACCAGCAACATACACCTGTGACTGTAGGAGCATCTGATGATCAGGTGATCATTTACAAAATAGATAAGTTAAACTTCAATTTATTCAGCTCATGCTTGGAGTATACAGGGTTAAACCTCCATCAAAATTTTATTTTTTTAACATTCAAGTTTTATTTTCAATTTTCAAGTTTTAATTTCAACATTCAATTATTATTGTCAATAGTCAAGTTTTCCTCTCAAAACAACACTCAAGTCTTCACTTGAACATTAAATTCCTCACTCAAAGTTCAATTCTTTGCTTCAGCCTTCTAGATGATTTACTGATAACATACAACTTTGAATTCAAAGGTCAAGTTTTGATTTGAACCTGATCTATCAACAATTAATGTACAACTTTTGAGTTCAAAGCTCAAGTTTCAATTTGAACTCACCAACAGCATACAACTTGGTAATGGTAAATGGAAAGCAAACAATTTTCGTAGATCAATTAGCAAGCTCAATTTTCCCGGCTGCCAATGCAACTATCGTTCAAATTGATATTATCATTTCCAACAACTATTCTTGGCATTTGTCACCACTATATCAATTGCATCAACTCATTACATTAAATTATATATTACACTTGTTATCGAATAACCTTTTTTTTTTATTGTATAAAATGCTTTCTATATTTTCTCTGTCAGTCACTTTTGTCATGAGCCTCTGGCTCAAGAGATCTGGGCAACCACTCCCTGTGTAATTGACTTGAAATAAATTACCATTTTTACCAAAGCTCAAGTTTCAATTTGAACTCGCCAACAGCATACAGCTTTTGAATTCAAAGATAAAGTTTGAATTTGAACTTCACACTTGACTGACTCGTAATGTTGAAGATATAGCTTGAATCTTGAAAATAAGACTTTACTTTTGGAAGGGATTGAATGCCATGATAGTGGTATTTCAAAATGAAGAATAATGAACAGCTATGTAATTTTAGGCTTTGATGAATTAATTTTAAGATGCAACTTAGAAGTATGCTTCTTATTTGGCTCAACCAAACTACTGTACATCAACATTCAACCATACATTACATGTAAAACAAAAAATTAATGAAATGGAATTTGAATGATCATGAGAAGGTGGATGTAATTTTGATGGTTGTTGCTGATTTTTCTTTATATGAATGTAACATTCTCCTGTTATTTTGCATGATTCCCTTGCTGACACAATTCGTAATAAAACTCTGTAGAAATATTCAGTGATTAATTAATAGACATGGTTGTTTTGTGGTCACAAAAATATCAATGAAATAATAATGTCGTACTAAATAGCTTTAGAGCTTTGGGAAAACTTTGAAATATTGTTTTGATTATAATGAGGTAAGATAAAAGAATTTATTTTAATTACTGAGTGTGGAATAATTTTTTAAGGAAATAGTCCAGAAATATTCAAAGTGGGAAAGTGAATAATTATATGTGGTTTGAATTTGGGATTGTCTGCACCAGAAAAAAAATAAGAATTTGTTGATAGAAGGTTTTTGAGGAGAAACATCTCATAGAGTGTGTATATATAGTGCATGTTTTGATAGGGCATTTGTCTCTCTGTAAAAGGTCACAAATACCATAAAGTATGAACTGTGGACCTTGCTACTACCATAAGTGGGCTAGGTAGATTTGGTCATGTTATCATGCAACATGATATAGTTGGATAAAAAAGATTAGGCAAAAAAACATAAAAATCCTTTGGACAGAGAAGCCACGTCAAATGTACCTTTCAATTTTTTTGAATACAGATTATTGAACTGATAACTTCTTTTGAGAGTGAAATTCACAGAGGATTGATTTCCCAACAGGGTGGGGCAAATTCTCCAGGTAAGTTCAAGCCATTTCAGTGTAAACGAATGTTGCATAGCAAATATGATTCTCATGCTTATTCAGCCCTTCTATCAACATCCACTTTTCAAAACTTAAAGCTTGATTAAACTTGAAAAACTTCTTCACATCAGCAGAGATGTGAACTCCATATCAGAGGAGATGCTGCGGAGGAGGTTTAAATTTGGATCACATCCCTGGCCTTTCTTTCCCTAATTTCAATTTTTTTGGCTCTCATTAATTTTGCCTTTTGGTCGCCCTCACAAGTTTCAGTTTGCTTTATGTTGCAACATTAGATTGAAAAAAAATCTGGTGTAGTGATGAGCTTATTTTTTTCCTTTTGAACCTATTAACTTATAATTACTTTTTAGCTCTAGATTTAATGGATGTTGGAAACATTGAAGAGTGGTTGAAGCAATATGATTATGAGGTTTTCATAAATCCTAAAGAGAGTCCTTTGCAGGTAAAAAATTTTCTTATGCCAATAGGATGGTGCCCTTTTTCATTTATATCTTTTCATTGATCTCCAAATTGAAAATAATCCTAGAAACATGCATTGTATTGAAACGCTAACAATAAAGGAAGTTCAACATTGTCTTTAATGTGGTAGTCATAGCTGACTGTAATTTTCAAAATGAAACAAAACAACATGAAAATCTGTAATTTTGCTAAATAGAAATCTAAATGGGTTTCTATCTCACAAATTACAGATTTCTATTTTACAAATCACTAACAGTTTTCTATTTTGCAAATCATTTAAAGCTTTTTTATTTTGCAAATCATTAGAGATTTCTATTTTGCAAATCATTAACAGATTTCTATTTTGCCAATCATTAACAGATTTCTATCTTGCAAATTACAGATTTCTATTTCCCAAATTAATTATTAACTAATTTCTATTTTGCAAATGGTTAAAAGATTTCTATTTTGCAAATCATTAATGGATATTTATTTTGAAAATCATCAACAGAATTCTTTTTTGCAGATAACAGATTTCCATCTTGCAAATTACAGATTTCTATTTGGCAAATCATTAACAGATTTCTAATTTGCAAATTACAGATTTCAGTTTTGTTTTCAGTGCTGGGAAAATTACTGCTAGCCTTAATTAGCTCTTGTGTCTCTATATTAAACCTTACCTTCCATGCTCTCAGCTCTATCTTTTTTTTTGAGGACACATAGTTTGTGAATTCTTTTTTACTATTTCCTATAGTGTTTGTTATCAGAGCTCACGATAAAGGATAAATTAAAGATTGCATTATTTTCAATTTCAGCAGTTAATTTGTTGTTTGTCTGTCATGTGTAAGTTCAGGTTTGAATAAGGTGTCGAGAATTAGAATTTTTTGACTCTGAATTTTTCCCCAAAATCTATAGGGAGGAGGCCCCTGCATTTTCACCTTCAAACCTGAGCTACCAACAGATGTTAATGTGAAAGCTACCTTTGGTAATTTAGAACCAAACATACTAGAAAAGACAAGTCTTGGCTACATTTGTAAAATTCCAGGTTTGTAAAAGTTAATTATTAGCTAGTGTACTAACCAGAGAAATATTTTGAAATGAACTCCTTTATAATGAAGACTCAATATAGGCATGCAACAGCATTGACATTGGATTTTAATTGATTTATAATTTCAGCCATCTTTGTTTTAGTATTTTTATTGTTTCTGTGTTTTTCTACCATTTTAAAGTAAAACATGTTTTGTGTATCAAAAGTTGAAAGCAGCAGTTACTCAATGTGTCCCATCTCAGCCCACCCATCCAAACAAATTACTCCTGCATGTTTGGACTTATTGGTAAACACTCCTAGAGCATTGTGTACTGAAAGAACTGTGACAATTTGTGCTTAGAGTTTTGTTTGTAAGACATGATTATCGAATCGCATTACATAAGGTAATGTCACGCCATGCAGCCACGTGCTGACATCGGACACTGTTAAGGTATATGAACTTTGCACATACGGGACATCGAGTTTTTTGTTTTGCTAAGCATGTGCTGCTAGCCATTTTTTTGATTGCCGAATAAAAGCTGTTACAAAGCCTCAACCTCTGCAGTATTGATAAAATTAGCTGCTTCTCAAAATTGTGAACTTTTTCCTGTAGCTGGTGGTAACTGAAGTTAAAAAATAACATAAAAATGGAGGGGACAGGGGAATGGGAGCACAGGAGCAGGGGGCGGGAGAGGATGGGAAGCGGGATCTATCTGAGGATGGAAAGCAAGAGCAAAAATTAAAAAGGCACTTGTTGGCTGTTAATTAATGCTTATCATCCAGTCAAACACCAGTACCCAGCAAAGGCATAAAATAAAAATTTTATAAGCAAGAAAACACAATTTTTTCTTTAAGGCTGAAAAAAAATGTAACCAGGATATCTTATGAAGTTGGTTTCGTTGTGCCCCTCCCATCCCCCCTCCCCCTACAAACAAAACCCTATACTCTACTTTCTCAGCACAAGTTTCAAAGTTGACTCGCTAAAGCCTTGTTAGGGATATCTGAAAAGCTCCCATAGAAATACAAGTTCATTAAGCCTTTTCTGTTCCTTAAATTATCATTGGCTGCAGCTTGGATTATAAACTTACCAGTTATGCTAATTTCTCTTTAATGGTAATCACATACTTTATAATCAGGACAAATATCATTGATTTATGGAGGCATTTCAATGTTGTTTTTACCATTTTATCTATAGCCTCACCTGAAATGACACCTGATGTCATTTTGGTCTTGCTCATTTCAACGAACACTGGTGAAATTCTGGGAGAGACCTGTGTAGAGTACTGTGGAGTGGAGAAGGAAGGGATTTGGCAGACTATTCAAAGAATTACATCTGACCCAAATTTACAGAGGATATTGTTGCTACTGTACATGCGAAATAATTTAGGTGGAAAGCCTGGAGCCTGTGGTAGTGGAAGAAGAGGAGATAGAAACAATGATGGTGGGGCCAGTGGAGGTGGTGCTTATGGAGGAGGAAGCAGTGGAGAAGGGGCCAGTGGAAGTGGATCCAGTTTTGATGGTAGCAGTGCAACTGGAGTAAGTGGATGTGGAAGCGGTGGATGTGGAACCTATGGAGGTGGAGCTACTGGATGTCAGTACAGTAGGGGTGAAAATTAAACTTTGAATATTCTCTGTAAATTTTTTGTAATTGAAAGCAAATTCCTAGTTACTGGTATTGGTTAGATGCACCAAAGGACAAACTTAAGGAATCTTAGAAAAAGCAACAGTCAGCTACTTGCTGACTTTTTATATGCCACAGTTTGAGTGTGACATAGGGAACTTCAACTAAATAAGGGGTAAAGGGAAATTGAAGAGAGACTTAATTAGTTAAACACCTTTTCCAAGATCATAATGAATAGTATCTGTTCAGGTGAAGTTTGTGGGTGCAAGTTAAATGTTTTTCAGATATCATGCAATTATTTCCTTGTTTTTTTGTCACCTACTTATGATAAATGATATCAGACAAAAATAGTAAAAAGTTATTAAGGTGAAGAATAAGGTTGAATCAGGACAATTTTTCTTGCTAGGATTGTGAAAAGGAAACATATCATCTTAGAGTAGTTGCATTTACTAAACTTGAATTAATATTTTGTTCTTATTGTTAATCTCATCTTTGAAAGGCAGTCTGCACTGATGTTCATGTTTCATTTTGATTGTGTTTAATCTCAGATGCCTCACAACTAGGCTCAGATGTGGTGAATGAGTTGTGTGAACTATTACAAAAGTGCAGTGTCTGCATCTGGAGGCAGAACTCATCTGTCATACAAAATAAAGGTAAATACATCAAAGAGTCAAGGTGAAGCAAGTATGAAGTTGGCATCTGAGTATCATTAAACCCAGTTACTGGGAGGCTTAATTTGTTTGGATTGACTTAGCACCGATCCTGGTTGGTCAAAGTAAATGATTTAGAAGATTTCCTAGCTAATATAATTTGCAATGGTAATTTCTTGGACTTAAAGTGAAGTTCAGTTCAGTCATAGACCACTTTCATAAATGGCTGCAGGATTAATATTCTTTGTTTAAATTTAAATTAGCCTTTCTGGCCTTGCTTGAGATAATGTAATCTTTTGAATTTTGTACTGGAGAATGAGGCCAGAAGGGCTAATTTAAATTTAAACAAAAGAATATTAATCTGGCAGCCATTTATAAAAGTGGTCTATTGTGATCATGACTAATAAAGAAAATCAAATGACTGAAATTCACAAGACAGATTACAGAAAGAATTGAACAATGTTAACCACATGGTCCATAAATCAAAATTACAATGAAGTGTGAGAAACAGTGGTTAAAGACCTAGGTCCCCTGAGAGGACATTAGTTTACTGGTAATTAATAATAAAGTGAGTAATAAACATTGTCCACATGAATTGAATTTGTAGTATTTTACACAAAATTGACAGTGAATGCTGTAATTTAATTTTTTTTGGACCTATCAAAAGAATTTGCAAAAAGGGAGGTTTTGTAGTGTGCCAATGTTCAGAGACAGGGTGTAGGATGAGCATGTGTCATTGCTACACTGTGAAGTTTTTTTAGGGGGGGATTGGCTGTAGTTTTAGTTGTCTGTAAGTACCAACAAGTAAACTTGAACAAATTTTGTGTTTACAAATTCAAAATAATTATGTATTATATTATTATATTAGAAGTCTCATACATTATGGTATTTGATAGAGAAAAAAAAGGAAAAGCAAATTTTTGAAGTGAAAAAAAAAAATTGAAGTAATTCACCTTTGATGTACCAGACCAGTGACCCTCAGCTTACAAACCAACTTTGTAGTCACTGGCATGGTTCGTGAGGTCTTACTTGAAGTGGTATTTATCTTACTTGAAGTGGTATTTATCTTACTTGAAGTGGTGTAACTTTCTTGCACACCATTGAAATAGAGCTTTACTAGCAATCAGCCAGTAAAGCTAAAAAAGAAAAAAAATAAAACATTTGACTTTTTCTTTCTGCAAATGATCTCTCCTGTCCCATTACACGTATACTGCATTTGACTGTACAATTACTTAGTACAAATAGAAGCAAGACACACTGTTTAACTTGCACTGAAAGCGGAAAGCTAAACCAATCATGTTTGAGAATTTTGGTATCAATTTTCAACAGTCTTATGAAATAAAATCATCTGCACATGTCTTGGTTTTGAAAGTTTAAATCTTTGCTCCTCAAAGTTAAGTGTATATAGTGGACTTTCCTTCATTTTCTCTGCCAGATATTTGCTACCTGTGGTTACATTTCAAAATTGCTATGTAAGGCAAATGGGTGAAGTACCTTTATTGTTAGCTTTTGGTATTTTTTGGGGAATTATTGGTGAAGTTTTTCTCAGTCATAAATTTTCATGTGAAGTGTTCCTTCTCATTGCATGTACTGAAGATGAGGAGGATTTGGAAGATGATCAACTGTTATGCTCACAGCAAAGTGATGAAAACTATTTTGCCGACACTGAGGATTACCCAAGTGTTTCATCTGAAAGTGATAGTGCCTTGTCTGATTCGGAAAACTGGGATGAATCTATATGTGGTGAGTTATTTGTTTTTAATCCTCTTATTTAATTTCAATTTGCTCTCCCTGAGCAGACAATTTAATATACCGTGAGACCATGTACAAAATGAGCTGTAAACTAAAGCCCAGAGTATATCTTAATAACAGATTTTTATACTCTTCTCACATCTTTGGCTTAAATGACATCAACAGTCAATATACATCATCTTCTCGGTCAAATTAAGAGATATCATTCTGTTATCTGTGCGCTACCTACTTATAATTTTGTTAAAAAATGAGTTAACATCATTAACCGAAAAAAGCAAAACAGTAGCATAACAGTAAGAACTAAATGGACCTAAAAATGGACACCATCAGCTAGATGGGAAACCAATGAGGATCAAAGTACACCAAAAAGGGTGTACTATTGAATAGACTATCATTTATTTCTATCTTTTTAATCCAGATTCTTCACTTCCATTCCCCTGGCTGAATTCTATATCAACCAAATCTCAAGAAGCCATTCTCAAAACAGAATCAACTCAACATTTACACAAAGCTGTTCACAATGAACTTGATGTGAACCATGAAATCCCAGCAACAATGACAGAGGGCTTTACAAATGAGCCTAACATTGTTGGAAATAAATATGTTGGAAGTGGTGATTGTCTTAAAGGGAACACACCTTCACCAGGTTCCTCTGTTCAGAGTCTTGGTCCTGAAGTGGAGAATAACAAGAGCCAGGTGTGTTTGTTATGTAGAGTTTTGTTAAAGTTTGGAAGTTAGATTCTTGACATTGACATTTGCTGTCATCAAGTAGTTTTCATAAACTAATTGTCTTAATAAAATAGGCTCTTTAAATATAGTATGTCTGTTGAATAGGGTATTTAAAGTTAACAATTCAAGTTAAAAATAGGAGAAACATTAAACATTAACAGCAAAGAGTTTGAAACTTACCCATACAACAAGGTAAGTCATCCTCATTATTATTTATCCACTTTACCACGTTATTATTAACTTTAAGTTGTATATAGGGTTAAAGAAAAAGATTCTCGTTAAGTTCAGAAGGAATTGCTTTGAGGAAGCAGCTCTGAGTAAGCTAAACTGAAGGGTGAGGACAAAACTTGGACCCCTGGTCCATGGACCCCCACTTTGGACTCGGTCTATGGACCACTTTCATGGACCCGGTCCATGGACAAAGTCCATCGACAATTAAAAGGAAAAAAAACAGATAAATAAGTCACTCATTGTGAGGTACCCACCTGAATCCAAGTCTCCATCTTCACTCGAACCTATCTCAATTACTTCTGGACGTCTGAGTGTAAATGAACAGAATACAAGGTGCCCCATAAACTTTTGTCACAGATTCGTTGCACATGATTTACCAAGTCGACTATAGCTGGAGTTGCATCAGGATTGCAACTTGAATTTTGAAGACCATGTCAGTGCGACATTACACGTTGTTAAACGAAAAAACACCATTCTTTCACTCATAAAAGAAATTTGAGAGCTGGTTTGTATTTCCCAAGGAAATTGCTTTAGGAAGACCTTTCGTTCCACGTAAATTAAAAGCATGTTCAGGATTATAATATAAGAACTTTGCATGGAATAAAAATTAGCAATTACCAACCTTTCTGGAGAACCATCTAAAACGCGATACGTCAGTTCATCTACAGCAGGAAAAAAGGCAAAAATAATGTTAATAAGTTGTGTGAGGATACCAAGAGAACTGCCAAAGAAGCACCAAACACTTACCATCGTTTGACGCAGCCATCTGGAAAAAGCAGCGTGCACGTGCCAGCAGAGTGTACGTCATGTAAGCAACAACTGTTGTCGTTCACTGTGTGCACCAGTGTAGCCACGTTGCAGATCGATAGAGCGTTGCTGCTGTTGTTAGTTTTTAATCATATTTTAGCACTTTTTGGTTTCTAGTCATTTTAGTTTTTAATCTTATTTATTTGTGTGGTTTTTTCTTTTAATTGTCGATGGACCGTATGCATGGACCGGGTTCCAAGTTGCCTTGGGTCTGTTTACTAATAGATCACAGAAGACTTTCAAAAAGGGTGTGAATCGAGTTTTTTCACCCGACCACATCGACTCTTCAGGTGATATGACCGAAAAATAAAA
Organism: Stylophora pistillata; assembly: GCF_964205215.1. NCBI lineage: Eukaryota > Metazoa > Cnidaria > Anthozoa > Scleractinia > Pocilloporidae > Stylophora > Stylophora pistillata. Next base: position 10,222,685 of record NC_142526.1, on the reverse strand, counting down.
ACTAAAAAAAATAAAATGAATAATAAAAGCGAGGAATATAATAATGAGGTAAGTCTTCTTACCTTTTTTTCGGTCGAATTACACGCACCGACTCAAAGAAAAGTGTTTTTTTGTAAAGGAAGAACCTTCCTTTCTATCCCCTAATATTCGAATCCCGTAGTAAGGCCGTTCGCAATACGCGCCACTACAAAGTGATTGAGTCAAAATGGTTGGTAAAACGGAGCGCTTCTCGTATCAGTGCAGTGGAATTTGAAAACGTTTGCCGCTCGAACGGGTAGGTATTTTTGTTCTATTTTTATTTCTATAATTTTCCCCTTTTTTAACAAATAATATGTTAGGTATTCCCATTTATGACTTTCAAACCCCAAAATCACTCACAGTACGCTTGGGCCGCCTGTGATCATACGCGCTCACAATATACCTTTTGTACTTTGTTCAACGTTACTGTTCTTTTAATCGACATGCGGTCAACACTTTACCCCTAGTGTCCGAGGTAACAGATTGTACGACTTATTTCTTGCACGTGGATCCACCCTTCAGCTAATAAAGACACTGCATAATTTGTATTTTCCTTTCGTTTTGATACAAGATTCTTTGTGTTCGTTTACCTCCATTTGAATTTGTGTGTCTAATGTGGTAACGCCCAAAATCGAAATGTCGTCGCGAATTGTACGCAAATAGTATCTATGTTTTACAGAATTAAATAATTAACAGACTTTTAGTCTCATTCCTTCTTACCGCTGTCAGTAACTTCTAAAAACATCTATGGGTATTTGTATGGATTGCTATCTGTCACAGGTCTCATATTATGAATCAGATAAGCCTCCAGATTTATTTCTGTTATTTGTTCTAAGAAATCGCATGAGGATCACTCTACAAAGTAAATCAGATTGTATCGCATTTGAAGTCAAATCGTGTGAGATCGTGATTCAAATTAATAGAAGACAGGACAGTCTTCTCTGATTGTGCTCAATTACTGTGTTTTAACTGAACAGAAGCCATGCCTGAGTTTCCTCGATCGTGTTGTTTCGTAAGGAGTCGCTCTTTCCTCTCAGAAGCATAAATGCTGACTAGTTGGTGAACTATTTTAAAATGCAACTTCTAGAGATCTCTGGTTACAGACCTTATAGACTAGAGTTAGCTGAATCCGGGGCAGGTTTCCCAAATAAAAGTCACATTGATTGTAACCCTTAGAAGAAAATGGTTGCACTTCAAAATGTCCGTTTCATTCTGTTGTTGTTATTTTGAGAAGCATTGCTTTATAGTTAAATAGTGCTTCTTTTAATTCACTCCCTCTCCCTTCAGGATCTGCCATTACAAAGCTCCGTTAAACTTAAGCTTGTTAAGTGAGACTGTCCATTGAAATCATGAGTGATTTTTTATTATTTTCCTAGTGGGACATTGAAACCAAGCCGTGTGAACTGAGCATTGCCTGGGTAAGGAAACGAACACTTTTATTTAGAATGACATTTACTGTTGAAAACTTGCTCTAAGTTTAGTTTTCATTTTTGAGCCACAATTCTTATCACGCTTGGGAATCAAACTATCGTTAACTCCTTAGTTTATTTAGTCGCTTGAAAAGTTAGATGCCCGCTATTTCCGAATTGAGTGTTATTTAGTTTAGATAGTTTGCATTTAAATTGGTAAGCCTCCATCGGAGTGGAACTAAAAAATCATCTCAAGGGCGACTTTTTTTTAAGACCGCGTGAGAGGTGGCACACAGACCGAGAAATGACTATCCTGATATTTTGCTCAGAGATACGTTATAGTGACCTTAGAAACATGATAAAGTGTTTTTGTTAGACTTACTTCTTTAATCAAGAAAGTTCACGAAAACTGAAACGAGCGTCGGTAGCCGTAAAATGCTGGAAATCATTTCCACGAGTAGAGGCAAATAAGCTTTGCTTATGAAAGGCGCAGAAGAAAGCAACCTCACATAAATTTGATAAATCTGTATCGGAAGGATTCAGGTATGGTTTAAGTCCAAAACGGGACCTTCTGACTTAATTTGCAGCTCACGGAACGCTTTTGAAAGTCACTCATATTTCAAAATCCAAATATCTCATTTTGAGGCAAATTTCAATTAACGTTTTCCCCACTCAGGGTAACTCAGAATCGGTTCAGGTTAAGCTGATGATAAGTGGAAATGGTGTTGTTCTTGAGGGTCTAAGCTACTAGAACACCTAGAGAGGAACATTATGTAGACATAAGTTAATGGAGTGCGTTAGAAGCACAACTTGTATTTGTTATGAAGAAATTAGTCATAGTTTGAAAGGCATATATTTTATGGCTTCTCACATTTTTTTTCTGTTGAGCAGAACGTTACAAGATGTTGCGAGCTCTTTTTATTTCTTCCTTAACCTTTTTTTTCGTAACGTTACAGTCCCACCCCAGTCATAAGATAACGTGCTTGTGAACCACTAGAAAACCTGGATAGAAGTGAGGCAAACGTGTTTGCCCCTACTTTGTGTCTTAGGCGCTTTGGTCGTGCCCTTCTCGAAATGAACTTGTCCGATAGAGTTCTTTCTCAATAGTGTCAGGAATCTATTGACTCCATTTCATCAAGGCTTCGCTTTAGGCGAACAATCAATTTCCTCCATTTCCGCGTCATATTCTAATAGAATAGAGGCGTCAAATGCTTGGGAGTCACATCTTCACTCTCTGAGTTTTAGTCTCTAGATGGCATGACTTTCTCAGTGTACTTTAACTTTAGTTTCTTTTGACGTCATTTAATAAGCGAAGTTGAGCTTTATATATTTCTTTCTCATTAAGTTATTTCTTTCCCAGGGCGATTCACCTTTTAGAATTGAATTTTGTCGGTCCATTTCCTCCTTAGTACGTGTTAAGCTCAACTGTATTTTTATGTAGAGTTTAGTCAAAGTTGCAAATCAGATCTTTTGTGGCAGTTCATAGTTCTGTGGCCTGTCTTATCAACTCAGTGCTGTACTTCTGAATATGTTATTGTCGTGGCGTGCAAAGATTTTTCTTGTTTGTTTGTTTTGTTATTTTTCATTGAAGGTGCCCTTTTTGCCTCGTAGCATAAATTCAACGAAAAAAATACTCCTGGTGATCTGTAGCTACGAAGACCTGCTTCAAAAGGGATATGTTAAAGCTTTATCAAGAGGGTCATTGTGTTTCATTTATGGGGCTGATTAAGATTATTTTCCAAGTATTATTATGTCTTGCGTTTATGAGACGCGTGCATTAGATTTAACATACTTGAATCGTTGTTCATTAAATTTACGGCTAGAAAATAAATGGGGATGTATTTAAATTCTTTGAAAAATGAAGGATTGTTAACCAAAATCTTCTATTTAACAGTACCTTTTGGAAATGAACCCTAATATTTTGATGTGATGGTCACCGTTGCAAAAACCAATCCGGAAATTAAACGAGTGAGCGAAGTGAACGAGTGAGATTTCTGATACAAATTGAGGGGGGCGTGAATACTGTACGGACAGACTTTCCATTGAGTTTTGTGTTGATTCCAGGAGCAGCTTTTATCATGTAACTTTAGTTTTCTTCAGGTGATTTAATAAGAGAAGTTGAGCTTTATATACTTCTTTCTGATTATGTCATTTCTTTCCCAGGACTTGGATCGTTCAATTTCTGGAGTACAGGTACGTATTAAGCTCAATGGTGTGATGGTTGTATTTTTTATGTAAAATTCAGTCAAAGTTCTAAATCAGATCTTTCAATGGTAGTTCATAGTTCTGTGGCATGTCTTATAAACTCAGTGCTGTACTTCTGAATATGTTATTGTCATGGCGTGTAAAGATTTTTGTTACTGGTTTGCTCTAAATGATAAATCGAAGTCTCAGTCTGTCATGAGGGTTATGGCGTTTTTATTTATTTATTTTTGTTTGTTTTTTCGTTATTTTTCATTGAAGGTGCCTTTTTGCCTCGTGGCATAAATTCTGCGTACAAAATACTCCTGGTGATCTGTAGCTACGAAGACCGATTTCAAAAGCGATATGTTAAAGCTTTATCAAGAGTTTCATTGTGTTTTATTTACGGGGCTAATTAAGATTATTTTGCAAGTATTATGTCTTGCGTATATGAGACGCGTGCATTAGCTTTAACATACTTGAATCGTTGTTTATTAAATTTACGGCTAGAGAATAAAGGAAGATGTGTTTAAAATCTTTAAAAAATGAAGGATTGTTAACGAGACTCTTCTATTTAACAATGCCTTTTAGAAATGAACACTAATATTTTGATGTGATGGTCACCGTTGCAAAAACCAATTCGCAAATTGAACGAGTGAGCGAAGTGAATGAGTGAGATTTCTGATGCAAATTGAGGGGGGCGTGAATACTGTACGGAAAGACATTGCATTGAGTTTTGTGTTGATTCCACGAGCAGCTTTTATCATATAACTTTAGTTTTCTTCAGGTGATTTAATAAGAGAAGTTGAGCTTTATATACTTTTTTCTGATTGAGTCATTTGTTTCCCAGGGCTTCCATCGTTTCAGTTCTCTAGTAGAGGTACGTATTAGGCTCAATGGTATTATGGTTGTATTTTCAGATATGTTGAAGGCATATATGATCCACTTGCAAGCCTTGAATAAATAAAATAAATAAATAGACTTCAATTTTCTTTTACAAGTTCTTGTAGTTTTACAAGTTCTTGTAGCCATTACAACAAAAAAAACAACAAAATACATATATATTAATCACCAGCCAGAAGGTCTGTACTGGGACAAACTGCACCCAAGGTTTTGTATACCACCTTCAGCCTGGTCTTCTTTATCTTGAAATATGTTTTCCTCTTCTGGATAATAGAATTTGCTTCCCCTTTGGTAGCTTTCATCGTCTGAACTCATAACCGTGAGTCACTTGTTACAATTTCTAAATCTTTTAGCCTCGCTTGTGAAAACATTGAAAAGTGCAAATTGCAAAACTTGAAGCAGTCTGTAGTAGGGCCTGGTAAGGAAAATCTCGATCGCTGGAGCATGTAGATTTAGCCAATCAGATTTGAGGATTTAGGATTTGAAACCAATGAGATACTTGTGAAAAAAGTTAACTTTCATACTAACAAGTTTCTTGAACTAACTTATTTTTTAGGTCTAAGCGTTCATTATTCATTGTGAGGTTTGGTGACCTCATGGTTGGTGGGCTCAACTCTTGATTGAGTGGTCCTGGTTTGAGCCCTGGCCAGGGACATTGTGTTGTGTTCTTGGGAAAGACACTTTACTCTCACAGTGCCTCTCTTCACTTAGGTGTTTAAATGGGTACTGGCAAATTTAATGCAGGGGTAACCCTGTAACGTACTAGCACAGGCGGCCCAAGCTCTCTTTGAGAACCACACGAGGAACACAATTTGCATATCGATTTATAAGGATTTGTATGGGATTTTTTACAAGATATCCTTAGAGATAGTTAAAAGTGAAAATATTAAATAAAAATGGCTTACCTTATTCAATACGTCTGTTGCTTGCTGCTGGTGTCTTCTTAAAGAAGAGAAAACCAGGATTAAAAAAAACCGCTGAAATCAAGTGAAATCGGTAAAATAACGACACCAGGAGCAAGCAACACACGTATGGAATAAGGTAAGCCATTTTTATTTAATATTTTCACTATTACCTATCTCTATGGATATCTTGTAGAAAATCCCATACAAATCCTTATAAATCGATATGCAAATTGTGTTCCTTGTATGGTTCTCAAAGAGAGCTTGGGCCGCCTGTGGTACTAGCAACCCCTCCAGGATGGAGTAGAAATACTCCTTATTGCTTCACGTTACGGGAACCAGAGTTAAGTGCCGGCCTGATGGGCTACTTGGCCCATAAACGGACTTCACCTTTTTCATTAAAGAAGATTAGGATAGAAGGAGATGTACTGTAGTAGCTATGATACGAATTTCCAATTTTTTTTTTTCTAGGAAGAGCAAATGCAAGTCTCTGATCAGTTCTCCACAGACTCAAAACAGTCAGGAGCACATATTACACTTCCACCACTGTGTTCCAACGCAAGTAATATACCAAAAATGATTCCAGTGACATTGCCACTAGCACTGCAACCAAACCTTCCAACAGGTTGATAATGTGTAATTTTACGGGTACACGCAGTATTTCAATGTCTGCCAACTCTCACTCATTATCCCTCTTGCTTATTCACTCCATGAAAATATCCGTCATCTGATCATCTCATAGATGTAGTTGATGATGACCATTAAACTGAAGAGTGTGTCGGGTATAAACAGGGAAACACTGCTGAAAACAGTAGAAAATATAGATACCGTAAAAGCCCCTTGATAAGCTGCACCCACATATAAACCGCACCCCAAATTTAGCAGCTCAAATTTTGGAAAAAAGTTTTTTTGATAGAAATCCAAAGAAATCCGAAGTCGAGTCTTGAGAAGTCTTCTTCATCCACTGTTTATCCAACGCAAATTTATCATTACCATTGCAAATGAAAATACTTCAAAGTGTTACCCACAATAGCCCATTTTACACTTCTGCGCTTGGTTGCTAAGCCTTCGATTTGGAGTGAGGCTGAAAGTGACCCTGTTGTGATAGAGACCAGTATCTATTTAGCATGATAACAAATTAATTTACATTCGAAAAGCAGCAGCATCTGTATCATAACAAGATAATTTGAATATATCAACAAAGTTGAAATGGTAAATTGGCCACCGTTACGATTATAAAAGCTGAAGTTTCGAGCGTTAGCCCTTCGTTGGAGCGAATAGGTCCGACGAAGGGCTAGCGCTCGAAAGGTCAGCTTTTATAATCGTAACGGTGGTCAATTTACCATTTCAACTTTGTTGATATATTCAAATTATTTCGTTACCCCCCCCCCCCCCGACGCAGCCCCAAACAGTTTCTTCAGAAACTATCAGCCTTTTTTCATTTGTATCATAACAAGGTCACCCTTAGCCTCACTCTTATTCAAAGGCTTGGCAATCAAGCATGCAACTGTAAAATGGACTATTTTAGCACTTTAATATAATGACTGTCGTTACTACCAACTTTGACATATGATTGGTCTTTTTCTGGTATTTGTTGACAGGAATTTCTTCATTCAACATTTTTTCCAGAGATCTTTGCATTACAACAAGAACAGTTGAAGCTTAGTTACCAGGCTTTAGATCAGATGCGAAAAATGGACATTGACGACGCCTTTTTTCAAATGTTCCCACAGATAAGCCACACTGCCAATTTCTAGCGACGAGGTTTGGAAAAATGGTGTGGCTTATCCGCGGGCTTTTACGGTTATCTATTTGAGTTTTCAGCATTAAGCTTTTAAGAAGATCATTTAGACCATGAACTAAAGATTGAAAAAATTAACAAAAGACCTGCGCTCAAGAAAATTCAGCTCATGGAGGAAAAAAATTAAATGTCTTAATAGATAATTGATTCTTTTTGTGTGTGTTTAGGTGACTTAGCGGAGCAGAACAATTGTTCCAATCTTTTATCTCGATTGGAGAGTCTAAAAATTTCTGGGGAAGTTAAAGAGTTCCAGAAGTCATATGAACAGGCTTACACAGAGACATTCCCAGTGAAAGGGAGTCTGAGTGGTCAACCGCTAAGGCAGCCTAGGAATTTAGAAACTCAAGTTTGTGCAAAAGAAGCCAGTGTATCTGCTGTGGCTAAAGACAACCAGCAACATACACCTGTGACTGTAGGAGCTTCTGATGATCAGGTAATCATTTACAAAAAGGATAAGTTTACATTCAATTTATTCAGCTCACGCTCGTAGTATATGCATGGTGTTAAATCCCTGCAAAAATTTTATTTGTTATCATTCAAGTTTTATTTTCAATATTCAAGTTTTAACCTCGATGTTTAATTGTAATTTTCAATGTTCAAGTTTTCTTCTCAAATACACATTCAATTCTTTACTTCAGCCTTCTAGATGGTTGACTGACAACATACAACTTTTGAATACAAGGGTCAAGTTTTGATTTGAACTTGATCTGCTAACAATAAAGTGCAATAAATCTGGTAAAATTGAATGTGTCAGTCAGATACTACTGCACATCAAGTTTACATAAATGAACATTTATTGCACTCGAAATTTACCTCTCTCGCGTGGTGTTCGTCAAAATTCATTTTGAGGTAATTGTGAAAGTTCAAAATGACTGTCTATTAATTTGGATATATGAACAAAGTTGAAATGGTAAATTGGCCACCGTAACGATTACAAAAGCTGACGTTTCAAGCGTTAGCCCTTCGTCGGAGCGAATAGAGGAATTGTGGGTTGTATGTGCTTTTAAATGCAGAAAATGGAGCTACGTTATTGGTGGGAACATGGCAACGAGAAAAACACGAATAAATTAGTGGAATGAAAAGCGTCTATTAACTTGTTTCTGAATTTGTTTTCATTATGTCGGCCAACTGTCGGTGACCTGTCGGCCGACAGATATTTTGGGAAGCTCTTCTTCAATTTTACCTCCTTTTCAGCTCTATTTGTGTAGGCAGAGACTGTTATGACGCTGTCAATTTACAAATTTTCAATAGGGATGTGATTGTGATCCAAAATCAAGACCCCCGCTAGATTTTGGATTTCCACAGAGCAAACCTCATGGTAACTTCTTGCTCTGAGAACTGTGAAGTGCAGTTGGCTCAAGTGTATGTTTAGATTTTATTATTTTATTCAGGAATGGTTCAGCTTTGCATGTCTCTTTCTCCTTTTGTCGTTTTCAGTTGGTTGGTGACATCTCAATAATTGAAGCAGCTGAGAAAGGTTACTCTAACAGAGTTCGGCAGCTGATAGAGGAAGGAGCTGATGTCAACCAAAGAGGGAGAGTGGTATGTTTTGAGCTTAACTGTATTTTTATCTAGATTTGTGTCACAGTTTTGAATTTACATTTCGGAAGACAGATGACAGTTTGTTATTGTTCAGTGGAATTCTTGTGCTTTTAGATCACAGTGACTCATGGGGTCTGTTATATTTCTTTTGAACCAATCTTTCAACGAGAACTTGGGAGTCCTTCCATTTGGTGCCTGTTTCAAACAAAGAGAAGGAAGTTGTTTGACTTACTGGGTCTTTTTTTTTTTAATAACTCCATCAATTCTCAGCGCAGAGTGCTCTGTCGCTCGCACCAATCAGATCGCCCCAATTTTTTTTTTGTATCGCAAACCAATCAATCCCATACCAATCAGAATACCGCATTATTCCTGTATCGCAAACCAGTCAGACTGCCGCATTAGGGTTTGTATCCCGTACCAATCAGATTGCCGCACTAGGGTATGTATTCCGCACCTATAAGATCACAGCATTGGGGTAGGCTTGCACCAATAAGAATGCCGTCCCCCTTGCTAATCATGTCTGGAAATTATGGTACCACGATACGTTGCGATGAAATCAACCCGACATTGACACACACCAAGAATGACAGCAACAAGAACTGTGAGCCCATCTACCCAGTGAAATGGCTCATTACTGTTACTGCAGTAAATGGTTTGAACCCGGGGGTAACATGTGAAGGTGTAGTCTGATCGTCCGGGTGAGTGTAGTCCTGAGAAGGACTGTTGTCGGTGGTAGTGACTGACGTTTCGACAACCTGTGCGGAAGTCATCATCAGAGTCAAGAGAATGATTGTTGTCAGTAGAATGTTCTTATTCCAGTTCGTGTGAAATGATCGGTTGGTTTTGCCGTGATGTTATTGGCTGTAAGACTCAAGTGACGTAAGTCGGTCGTGATTGGTCTGTTTCGATCTGTCGGTAAAGTTAGGTCGTTCTTTTTCGGTCGTTTGTGATGTTTATGTCGTGAATGAGTCGTTTGTATGGAGCGGGTAGTTGTTGACATCTGTTTAGGGGAGTCTGTTATAAGTTGGTAAACCAGCTTTCCAGAGTCAGTCGTTGAAAATAGTCAGTGCTGTAGGTTAGGCATTGCGCAGAGTCCCAGTCAATGTTGTGGTTGGTAAGTCGATGGTGTTCAGCAATGTGATTGCTGACATCACCTTTCCTCGTCGCCCGTCTGTGTTCAGTCAGTCTTGTTGTGAGGTTTCTGCTCACCGATGTAGGAGGCATAAACATCACAAACGACCGAAAAAGAACGACCTAACTTTACCGACAGATCGAAACAGACCAATCACGACCGACTTACGTCACTTGAGTCTTACAGCCAATAACATCTCGGCAAAACCAACCGATCATTTCACACGAACTGGAATAAGAACATTCTACTGACAACAATCATTCACTTGACTCTGCTGATGACTTCCGCACAGGTTGTCGAAACGTCAGTCACTACCACCGACAACAGTCCTTCTCAGGACTACACTCACCCGGACGATCAGACTACACCTTCACATTACTGTTACTGTTACTGTTACTGTTACTGAGAACTTTTTTTGCCATGATCTGTCGGGATTAGACAGATCATTAGGGAATTTCTCTGCCATTTACAAGTTAAAACGTATTTTGTGTTCTGCTCCTGCACTTACAACGCGCACACCGTCAGCCAAAGGCCTAACACGAATTTGTCACTAGAGCTTTTTGTTTTGGTGGAGCCTGTTTTGCTGACTCGGTAACACTTGCGCAAAGTATTTGCATAATCAATATTTCATAGATAGTCTTGTTTTTGCCTACTGGTTGCTCTTTTTGGAAAGGTTGAAAAGACCACCAAGTTATAATTACCTCTGCGTCGACTGCCATGTTAAATATTCGTTTCTTTGCTTCTAAAAGTTCTCCATGAATTGAATATTGTGTTTAAACGGTATTTTTACGCTACAATCACGTGTTTACTTTTTACTCGCCACTGTGGACCAGACTTTCTCAAATGAAATGCCATTTTCCAGTGGACAATGAACGTAAATTTTATGACATAATCTTACCTCACTGAAATAATTTCACAAGGAATTTAATGTTACTGTTAATCAACTTCCACGCAATTCTCACGCGGTCAGACGTTTTCTACCAATAAAATTCGTTTTTAGCTACCTTGGACTTTACCCTTTCACCTGCCATTTCCTTTTAAAACATCCTGTATTTTATCACGTATTTCACACGCAGTCCAGAAGTCCAGATAGGCAACAACCAAATAAGGAGCCTACGTTGTTGTGCTTTGTACAATGATACTTATCTCTGCGTTTAATCTATTTTCACTTGTTGGAAGAACGGAGACCGCAAAACATCTTTGTTCAAAGTCTGTAGAGATGGAATTGCTTTCCACTGCAAAATTATATGGAGGAATGTTTTTGAGGCAATTAGTTGTGACTGAATAATTAAGACTTTGTCTCTAACAAAGGATTGACGGCAAGCATTGTCATAGGCTACGAGCAGGTCATTGTTTGGTCTCGTCACGCAACTTGGGAGAAAGAACGCTGCATGACGAGACCAAATTAGGGCTGTGGAAGAAAGTGCAGGAAGGGTGGTATAAATACAGTATATTTTCCCCAACTGGTATTTAGACACCAATGGCAACAGACAATAAAAATACTTGTGTCTGAGTTTATTTCAGATAAATTGGAAGGGTTTTTTGTTGCTCTCCAGTGAACGATATTTTCAGTAGAATATTTTGAAAGTAAATGCTCTTTGTTACGAGAAAATTTAGTGATTTTTCCGTGTGGATGTTTAAGCATATTTATTCGTTGTTTTTGGTATTCTAGCCGTTCTCAATTCATGCGAGTTTCCTTGATTGCGGTGTTTTAAAAAGATAAAAGCCACAAGTAAATTTTGAATAGTGAAGTTAAATTGTACAGCTGCATCTCGGTACTTTTCTTGTTCAACTATAGTGAAATTTTTGATAGATAAAAGTGCTAATGGTCTTTCTGGCAAAATAGGTTCTTATGGTAGTTGGCAGCTGAGGTTATACTCGAAACTTCAATTTCCTTTCATACGATCAAACTTAACACCAACCTTGCTTAGATAAGGGGAAACTTTTAATCGTAGTTTTCAATTTATTTTGTAAGCTGCTCTGTTGTAATTTCCCGGGGTATATTTTCTCTATCAAAGCTGCGAATTCTCACCTAAGTTTCCTATTTTTAATGGCCTTAAGTTTATTGAACATGGTCTTCCAATTTCGACACATGAAAATTTCAATGTGAATCATTTTTGCTTTAAATACAAGTTTTCCGTTCCTTTGTAATTCTTATATAGATATTTTCAATTTGGAGGACAACAGAACCTTATACCAGCTCAGTACTTAAGTACGCAATTCGTAAAGGCTTTTCGATTACCAACTTGCGTACGCTAGATGTCATGTCAGTTGTTGGCCTGACCTAGAATAAGTTTACTATGAACCAAAACGCTGCCTCATCCTTGACGTCCGTATAAGTTAGCTCGAAGTAGATCTCTGTGCACCAGTTTCCGTGACGAGTTTCCGTTCTCGCTGCCGAGTGGACTCTACCGAGTTCATTTCCCCCAGTTATTGTTGTGCCGTCCGCGAAGGTTGAGTTTCCCAGTTTGGGCGCGAAAAACTATGGTCACATCTTTTTCTTTTTCAAAAATACAGACAGTGTCCATACTTAGTGCCCCATTCCAGCCCCCACATCCAAAAGAAAAAAAAATCCTGCACGCGTAGCATGCCTATGTTTCTGTTTGTTTTCAGTTTAAACTGATTAGATGACAACAGTTAGTACTCTCAAATATGTTGTGTTCGAAGTTTTAAATACTTAGATCACTTTGATTTGGAATATTCTTGTAAATAACCCTAACACCTAAATGATTTGGATTTTATGGTCTAAGCTTTAAAGCTCTACATTATTATTATTTTTGTTATTGTTATTATTGTTTCCTCCTCTATCACGGTCTTTGCTGGTGTTCCTTTTTTTGCAAGAGCATCAGTCACTCAAGTCAAATCATGCTTTTCATACACTAAGCACCCTTCTGAGGATTCGCGGAGATCCCAGCATGCAGATCTTATTACTATCATCATCATTATTATTATAATTATTATTATTATTATTATTATTATTATCATTATCATTATTATTATTATTATCATTATCATTATTACTATTATTATTATTATCAATTCCATAACATTTGTTATTCCCTACGATCCTTAATAAGTACCCTGAGCTTATGATGATTCTATCACGATTGCGAATCGATCTATCGTTGTTTCTAAACCTAATTCCGTCACTTTGAGGAGTTACATGTCCGTTATTTTCTAGAACGTGTATTATTTAGCTTTTTTATCTCTCATTTTGAGCTCCAAAAGGTGTTTTACCATCGCAAGGAAACTAAAAAACCATCTTCAAACATGGTTTAACACAAGGAAACTTTGCATAGACAGAAACCATGTCAGTGGTGAGGGGGATCATTCTGTTGCTTCATTCTTAGTGTCCCTCCTAATCAGTATTATGAATTCCTATGATTTAGTACAAAGTAACATTCCTTCTGACCTTATGCTTGAAAACACCTGCAGACTGTTTCTTTCCTACATTTTAAAGGACACTCCACTCACTGCAGCTGCAAAGAATGGTCACATTGATATTGTAAGGTTGCTCATAGAGAACAAGGCTGATGTCAACAAAGAAGAATGGGTACGTTAGAAACATGAATTGTATTTGTGATGTCGAGTTTAGTCAGAATTTGAAAGGCTAATTTCGTATGGCTGTTCAAATTTTTCTTATTGTTGAGCAAAACGTCGCACGAAGATGCGTGCTCTTTCTCTTTCTTTCTTGTTGATTCGTTCGTAACGCCAAAGTGCTACCTCGGTCATAGAATAATATGCTCGCGAGCTGTAAGAGCTTGGACAGTTAGGAAGGCAAACCTGGCCAGAAAATGTTTTGAGACCAAAGCGTTTTTCAAGGAAGGACTAAATTTGTTTAGAATCGCAAAACTTGTAACAGCCCTATTTTTTTCTTATTTGGATTTGTGCACCAAATTCACCATAATTAATTCGTTGTTCAGAGTTTGAAAGTCAATTTTTGTATGGCTGTTTAAATTATTTTGTATGACAGATTCAACCGCATTTCCTTACGTTAATCATTAAAGAAGAGAATATGAGCTTCATATATTACTATGATTCTCCTTTGCTTTCTTTCCTACATTTTGAAGGACACTCCACTCACTGCAGCTGCAAAGAAAGGTCACACTGATATTTCTAGATTACTTATAGAGAATGGAGCTGATGTCAACAAACTAGGAGGGGTATGATAGAAGCGTATATTTGTAATGTAGAGTTAAGGTTACCGTGGATCTTCAGGGGTGTCTCGCGTGCAAGCGATGTAGTGCGTCCGGTTTAAACTGTAGATATCTAAACCCCTACATCAAATTAAAGCTTATAGGACTGGCTATCAGACTATACCAAAAATTTGGAAAAAAAAATTAATTGTCGAATTTTTCACGACTTCTACATGCGAGCGCCTCAATCATCTTTTAAGAGCTACAAGTCAAAGGGAATTTGTTCGATTGCTCTCAAATTTTGACAGTAGCTAGTTTTACTAATAAACAACAAAAACATGTCTCCGAATTTTTTATTTCTAAATACTTTTTTTTCAAGAGCGATTTTTGTACTATCACTCCACATTTTTTAACCCTATTTCAAAAATGTTCTGTAATTTTTCACTGAAATTGAATATAGCAAATCACAGACACGCTTTTTTAGCGCTTTGGCCCCGGAAACGGAGGAACACATTAAATAAGCGAAAAAAAAAAATTCGCTTTAACATGTAACGTTCAAAAGATGATTCGGGCGCTCTCATTTAGAAGTCGTGAAAAATTCGACAATTAATTTTTTTTTAAATTTTTGGTATAGTCTCATAGCCAGTCCTATATGCTTTAATTTGATCTAGCGGTTTAGATATCTACAGTTTAAACCGGACGCGCAACATCGCTTGCACGCAAGACACCCCTGAAGGTGCACGGTAACCTTATGTCGGAGTTTGAAAGTAAAATTTCGTTTGGCTGCTAAAATATTTCTTTCTGTCGAGCAAAACATTGTATTTCTTTCTCGTTGTTTCTTTCGTAACGTGATAGTGTCACCTTGGTCATAAGATGATATGCTCGCGAGCTGCCAGAAAACTTGGATAGATAACAGGGTAAACCAGGCCAGAAAATACTTGGAGACCAAAGCTTTTTTAAGGAACGGCTAAATTTGTTTAGGATCACAAACATTTGAATGCCCTGAATTTTTGTAGCTAAGTGCAACAGATTCATCAGGATTAAATTGTTGTTCATTAGACTTAACTGCCAGGAAATGGCGTGGTAATGTGTTAAGAATGTTTAAGGTGATTTCTCAGTGTCATTGCGCATCTGGTACCCCGCACTAAAAAAAAAAAAAAAAAGAAAAAAAAAAAAAGCCATAATCAGGCGAATAAGCTCGCGTGCATTCCCAGAGCATGGTATTCTTTTGCAATTAATGAACCAAATAAAGAGGTACGATGGTCTCTTGCTCTTAAACGAGTACGGTGACTTTTCTTTTTTATTTCATAACTTCGGTCCAACTCGAGTATTATTTAGTTTATATACTTTCTATAGTTTCTATATGATTTGTTTAACTGTTTTACAAGGCAGTACTCCTTCTGACCCTATGCTTACACAAGTGAAGAATGTTGTTGTATTAAAAGCAGATTCAACCATATCCTTACATTGGTCATTGAAGAACAGAATGGCCGCGTCATATATCACTGTGCTTTTTAATTGTGTATTCTATTTTCTAGGAATTGGAGGACACTCCACTCGCTCACGCTGCAAGAAATGGTTGCACTGATACTGTTAGGTTGCTCATAGAGAACGAAGCTGATCTCAACAAAGCAGGAAGGGTACTTTAGAAGCATAAATTGTATTTGTCATGTCGAGTTTAGTCAGAATTTGAAAGTCAAATTTCGTAAGGCTGTTCAAATTTTTCTTGTTAAGGAAAACGTTGCACAAAGATGGGAGCTCATTCTCTTTCTTTCTTGTTCAGGAAATTGCGTCGTAATGTGTTGAAAATGTTTAAGGTGACTTCTCAGTGTCATTGCGCATCTTGTACATCGCATTAAAAAAAACGTAATCAAGCAAATGAGCTTTCGTGCATTCCTAGAACATGGTATTGTTGTTCAATCAATGGACCAGGTGAAGAGGTACGATGGTCTATAGCTAATGAAGGAGCACGGTGAACTAGATTTTTTTATTGGGTAATTTCAGTGTACAATTATCCCCACCCCCCCCCCCTTAAAACTCCTTGATGGGAAAAAGGTATAGCTGAAAATGTCCACGCAGCCCGTTACCTTATGACGCAAATTATCACCTGGAAGGGAACGACTCGAGGAACGTTTTTGAGTCGATGTCGTAATTTTCCACAAATTTATATCAAACTTTTCCTTACGCCCGAGACCTTCTACCTATCAAGTTTTTTTTAAAATGTTAACTTAAAAACCTATGCTTGAAAAGTTATACCCAATATTTCCGAATCGAGTATTATTTAGTTTACATAGTTTTGATCTAAATTTGTGAGCTTCAAAAAGCTATCTCCATCAGACCAGAACTGAAAAGCTATTAAAGGTTTGAAACTGGTGGTTAAACAGGAGGAAACTATGCATAGACAGAAGCCATGTCAAGCTGGGGGGGGGGGGGGGGATCGTTAGAATGCTTTATTCTGAGTGCCTTTTTATAACTATTGCTATGAATTCCTATGATTTGGTGAACTGTTATCCAAGGAAAAACTCCTTCTCACCATATGCTTAAAAAGCACTTACGGAGTGTATTCGTCTCTAAAGCAGATTCAAGCATATATCCTTACGTTGTTCATTACGGAAGAGAATATGAGCTCTCTATTACTGTACTTTCTCCTATTTTTTTCTTTCCTAAATTTTGAAGGACATTCCGCTCACCGCAGCTGCAAAGAGTGGTCACACCGATGTTGTAAGGGTGCTTACGGAGAACGGAGCTGATGTCAACAAAGAAAAATGGGTACGTTAGAAACATAACTTCTATTTGTGATGTCGCGTTTAGTCAGAATTTGAAAGGCAAATTTCGTATGGCTGTTTAAATTGTTCCCTTGAGACGTTCTACACATTGTGTTCTTTTCAAGAGTTACTTTGAAAAGCCTTGATTGAAAAGTTAGATCTCCATTATTCCGGAATAGAGTATTATTTTGTAGCTTCACTCTCAGTGCCCCTTTTAACCAATATTATGAATTCCTATGATTTCATAAACTGTTATGCAAGGAGAAACTCCTTCTGACCTTATGCTTAAAAAAGTCCTGCAGATTGTGGTTGTTCCAAACGCAGATTTATCTTTACCGTGGCCATTAAAAGAGGAAAATATGACCTTTATACATTACCGTGCTTTTTCCAATTTTTTTCCTACTTATAGGGGGACACTCCGCTCACTGCAGCTGTTAAGAATCGTTACACTGATATTGTTAGGTTACTTTTAGAGAACAGTGCTGATGTCAACAAAGGAGTACAGGTACGTTGGAAGCAAAAATGGTATTTGTTATGTCGAGTATAGTCAAAATTTTGAAAGTCAAGTTTTGTATGGTTGGTCGAATTTTTCTCGCTGTTGAGAAAAACGTTCCAAAAGTTGCGAGCTCTTTCTATTTCTTTCTTGTTGTTTCTTTGGTAACGATGTAGTGCCAGCCTAGTCATAAAAAAATTTCCTCGCGAGCTGTTAGGAAACTTGGGTAGAAAGTAACGCAAACCTGGAAAAAAATTTATTTGGAGACAAATGCTCTTTTGAAAGGAAGGGCTAAATTTGTTTGATGGTGGTGACTAGTCGAGAATGTTCAAGTTGAATTATCAGTATTGCATCGTGTACTGCGCATAAAAAAATATGTAATCAGGGGAATAATCGTGCACATATCCCTTGATCATGGTATTGGTTTTCAATCGATAGATGAAGTAAAGAGGTACGATGGTCTATAGCTCTCGAACGAGCACGGTTACCTATATTTTCTTTGCCTACTTTTTAGTGTATAAATTATCCTCTTTAAATTAGAGTAATTGAAGAACAAACATCGATGGGGAAAAAAGGTACTGCGAAAAGTGTGCACCAAGCCCGTTACTCGATGATGGAAATCATGACCTTGAAAGGAACAACTTAAACGACGTTTTGATTAGATATCGTTTAAAACTGCGCAGTTTTTCCGTTAGTCAATATCAAACTGTCTCATGCGCTTGAGACTTTCTACCCAGTATGTTCTTTTCAAGTGTTACTTTGATAAGCCTTGCTTGAAAAGTTTTAGATGCCCATTATTCCTGGATAGAGTATTCTTTTCTTTGCTTCATTCTTAGTACCCCTTCGAACCATTAATAAGAATTGTTATGATTTGGTGAACTATTGTACAAGGTAAAACTCCTTCTGACCTTAGCTTGAAAAAGTCCTGCAGAATGGAGTTGTTCCAAACGCAGATTTATCCTTACCGTTGCCATTAAAAGAGGAGAATATGACCTTTATACATTATCGTACTTTTTCCAATTTTTTTCCTACTTAGAGCAGGACATTCTGCTCTCTGAAGCTGTAAAGAATGTTGACACTGATCTTGTTTGGTTAGTTTTAAAAAAAGGAGCTGATGTCAACAAAGGAGTATGGATACCTTAGAAGCAAAAACTGTATTTGTTATGTCGGGTTTAGGCAAAGTTTGAACGTCATTTTTTGTATGGTTGGTCGAATTTTCTTCGCTGTTGAGAAAAGCATTCGAAAACTTCCGAGCTCTTTCTATTCCTTTCTTGTTGTTTCTTTGGTAACGATGTAGTGCCAGCCCAGTCATAAAATAATTTCCTCGCGAGCTGCTAGGAAACTTGGGTAGAAAGTAACGGAAACCTGGAAAAAAAATTATTTGGAGACCAATGCTCTTTTTAAAGGAAGGGCTAAATTTGTTTGATGGTGGTGACTAGTCGAGAATGTTAAGTTGAATTATCAGTATTGTATCGTGTACCGCGCACAAAACAAGATGTAATCAGGGGAATAAGCGTGCACACATCCCTGGACTATGGTATTGGTTTTAATCGATAGATGAGGTAAAGAGGTACGATGGTCTATAGCTCTCGAACGAGCACGGTTACCTATATTTTCTCTGCCTAATTTATAGTGTATAAATTATACTCTTTAAATTAGAGTAATTGAAAAAAAATCATCGATAAAAAGAAAAGGAATGGGAAAGTATGTATCAAGCCCGTTACTCGATGATGGAAATCATGACCTTGAAAGGAACGACTCAAAGGCCGTTTAGATTAGATATGGTTTAAAACTGCGCAGTTTTTCCATTAGTCAATATCAAACTGTCTCATGCGCTTGAGACTTTCTTCCCATTAAGTTCTTTTCAAGTGTTACTTTGATAAGCCTTGCTTGAAAAGTTGATGCTTATTATTCTTCGATAGAGTATTCTTTTTTTGCTTGATTTTGAGTACGCCTTCGAACCAATAATAAGAATTCCTATGATTTGGTGAACTATTGTACAAGGTAAAACTCCTTCTGATCTCAGCTTAAAAAAGTCCTGCAGAATGTAGTTGTTCCAAACGCAGATTTATCCTTACCGTGGCCATTAAAAGAGGAGAATATGACCTTTATTTATTACCATGCTTTTTCCAAATTTTTACCTACTTGTAGGAGGACACTCCGCTCACTGCAGCTGCAAAGAATGGTCACACTGATATTGTTAGGTTACTTTTAGAGAACGGAGCTGATGTCAACAAAGGAGTACGGGTACGTTAGAAGCAAAAATTGTATTTGTTATGTCGGGTATAGGCAAAGTTTGAAAGCCAAGTTTTGTATGGTTGGTCGAAGTTTTTTTCCCTGTGGAGAAAAACGTTCCAAAAGTTGCGAGCTCTTTCTATTCCTTTCTTGTTTTTTCTTCGGTAACGATGTAGTGCCAGCGTAGTCATAAAATAATTTACTCGCGAGGTACTAGGAAACTTGGGTAGAAAGTAACGCAAACCTGGAAAAAAATTATTTGGAGACCAATGCTCTTTTTAAAGGAAGGGCTAAATTTGTTTGATGGTGGTGACTAGTCGAGAATGTTTGAGTTGAATTATCAGTATTGCATCGTTTACTGCGCATAAAAAATATGTAATCAGGGGAATAAGTGTGCACACATCCCTTGATCATGGTATTGGTTTTCAATCGATAGATCAGGTAAAGAGGTACGATCGTCTATAGCTCTCGAACGAGCACGGTTACCTATATTTTCTTGGCCTAATTTTTAGTGTATAAATTAACCTCTTTAAATTGGAGTAATTGAAAAAAAATCATCGACGGGAGAAAAAAGTACTGCTAAAAGTGTGCACCATGCCGGTTACTCGATGATAGAAATCATGACCTTGAAAGGAACGACTCAAAGGACGTTTTGATTAGATATGGTTTAAAACTGCGCAGCTTTTCCATTAGTCAATATCAAACTGTCTCATGCGCTTGAGACTTTCTTCCCATTAAGTTCTTTTCAAGTGTTACTTTGATAAGCCTTGCTTGAAAAGTTGATGCTTATTATTCTTCGATAGAGTATTCTTTTTTTGCTTGATTTTGAGTACGCCTTCGAACCAATAATAAGAATTCCTATGATTTGGTGAACTATTGTACAAGGTTAAACTCCTTCTGATCTCAGCTTAAAAAAGTCCTGCAGAATGTAGTTGTTCCAAACGCAGATTTATCCTTACCGTGGCCATTAAAAGAGAAGAATATGACCTTTATACCTTACCGTGCATTTTGCAATTTTTTTCCTACTTATAGGTCACTCCGCTCAGTGCAGCTGCAAAGAATGGTCACACTGATATTGTTAGGTTACTTTTAGAGAACGGAGCTGATGTCAACAAAGGAGTATGGGTACGTTAGAAGCAAAAATTGTATTTGTTATGTCGGGTATAGGCAAAGTTTGAAAGCCAAGTTTTGTATGGTTAGTCGAAGTTTTTTTCGCTGTGGAGAAAAACGTTCCAAAAGTTGCGAGCTCTTTCTATTCCTTTCTTGTTTTTTCTTCGGTAACGATGTAGCGCCAGCCTACTCATAAAATAATTTACTCGCGAGCTACTAGGAAACTTGGGTAGAAAGTAACGCAAACCTAGAAAAAAATATTTGGAGACCAATGTTCTTTTTAAAGGAAGGGTTAAATTTGTTTGATGGTGGTGACTATTCGAGAATGTTAAAGTTGAATTATCAGTATTGCATCGTTTACTGCGCATAAAAAATATGTAATCAGGGGAATAAGCGTGCACACATCCCTTGATCATGGTATTGGTTTTCAATTGATAGATCAGGTAAAGAGGTACGATCGTCTATAGCTCTCGAACAAGCACGGTGACCTATATGTTCTTTGCCTAATTTTTAGTGTATAAATTATCCTCTTTAAATTAGAGAAACTGAAAAAGAATCATCGACGGGAGATAAAGGTAGTGCTAAAAGTGTGCACCAAGCCGGTTACTCGATGATGGAAATCATGACCTTGAAAGGAACGACTCAAAGGACGTTTTGATTACATATCGTTTAAAACTGCGCAGTTTTTCCATTAGTCAATATCAAACTGTCTCATGCGCTTGAGACTTTTTACCCTTTGAGTTCTTTTGAAGTGTTACTTTGAAAAGCCCCGCTTGAAAAGTTGATGCTTATTATTCCTGGATAGAGTATTCTTTTTTTGCTTCATTCTGAGTACCCCTTCGAACCATTAATAAGAATTCCTATTATTTGGTGAACTATTGTACAAGGTAAAACTCCTTCTGATCTCAGCTTAATAAAAGTCCTGCAGAATGTAGTTGTTCCAAACGCAGATTTATCCTTACCGTGGCCATTAAAAGAGGAGAATATGACCTTTATTTATTACCATGCTTTTTCCAAATTTTTTCCTACTTGTAGGAGGACACTCCGCTCACTGCAGCTGTAAAGAATGGTCACACTGATAGTGTTAGGTTACTTTTAGAGAACGGAGCTGATGTCAACAAAGGAGTACGGGTACGTTAGAAGCAAAAATTGTATTGGTTATGTCAGGTTTAGGCAAAGTTTGAAAGTCAAGTTTTTGTGGTTAGTCGAATTTTTTTCGCTGTTGAGAAAAAAGTTCCAAAAGTTGCGAGCTCTTTCTATTCCTTTCTTGTTGTTTGTTTGGTACGATGTAGTGCCAGCCTAGTCATAAAATAATTTACTCGCGAGTTACTAGGAAACTTGGGTAGAAAGTAACGCAAACCTGGAAAAAAAATATTTGGAGACCAATGCTCTTTTTAAAGGAAGGGCTAAATTTGTTTGATGGTGGTGAATAGTCGAGAATGTTTAAGTTGAATTATCAGTATTGCATCGTTTACTGCGCATAAAAAATATGTAATCAGGGGAATAAGTGTGCACACATCCCTTGATCATGGTATTGGTTTTCAATCGATAGATCAGGTAAAGAGGTACGATCGTCTATAGCTCTCGAACGAGCACGGTTACCTATGTGTTCTTTGCCTAATTTTTAGTGGTTAAATTATCCTCTTTAAATTAGAGTAATTGAAAAAAAATCATCAACGGGAGAAAAAGGTACTGCTAAAAGTGTGCACCATGCCGGCTACTCGATGATAGAAATCATGACCTTGAAAGGAACGACTCAAAGGCCGTTTTGATTAAATATGGTTTAAAACTGCGTAGTTTTTCCAGTAGTCAATATCAAACTGTCTCATGCGCTTGAGAGTTTCTTCCCATTAAGTTCTTTTCAAGTGTTACTTTGATAAGCCTTGCTTGAAAAGTTTTAGATGCCTATTATTCCTCGATAGAGTATTCTTTTTTTGCTTCATTCTTAGTACCCCTTCGAACCATTAATAAGAATTCGTATGATTTGATGAACTATTGTAGAAGGTAAAACTCCTTCTGACCTTGGCTTGGAAAAGTTCTCTTGAATGTAGTTGTTCCAAACGGAGATTTATCCTTACAGTGGCCATTAAAAGAGGAGGATATGACCTTTATTTATTACCGTGCTTTTTCCAATTTCTTTCCCACTTATAGGAGGGCACTCCGCTCACTGCAGCTGTAAAGAGTTGTCACATTGATATAGTTAGGTTACTTTTAGAGAACGGAGCTGATGTCAACAAAGGAGTACGGGTACGTTAGAAGCAAAAATTGTATTTGTTATGTCGGGTTTAGGCAAAGTTTGAAAGTCAAGTTTTGTATGGTTGGTCGAATTTTTTTCGCTGTTGAGAAAAAAGTTCCAAAAGTTGCGAGCTCTTTCTATTTCTTTCTTGTTGTTTCTTTGGTAACAATGTAGTGCCAGCCTAGTCATAAAATAATTTCCTCGCGAGCTGGTAGGAAACTTGGGTAGAAAGTAACGCAAACCTGGAAAAAAAATTATTTGGAGACCAATGCTCTTTTTAAAGGAAGGGCTAAATTTGTTTGATGGTGGTGAATAGTCGAGAATGTTTAAGTTGAATTATCAGTATTGCATCGTGTACTGCGCATAAAAAATTGTGTAATCAGGGGAATAAGCGTGCACACATCCCTGGATCATGGTATTGGATTTCAATCGATAGATCAGGTAAAGAGGTACGATGGTCTATAGCTCTCGAACGAGCACGGTTACCTATATGTTCTTTGCCTAATTTTTAGTGTATAAATTATCCTCTTTAAATTAGAGTAATTGAAAAAAAATCATCGACGGGCAAAAAAGGTACTGCTAAAAGTGTGCACCAAGCCCGTTACTCGATGATGGAAATCATGACCTTGAAAGGAACGACTCAAAGGACGTTTTGATTAGATATGGTTTAAAACTGCGCAGTTTTTCCATTAGTCAATATCAAACTGTCTCATGCCCTTGAGACTTTCTACCCATTATGTTCTTTTGAAGTGTTACTTTGGACAAAACTGACTATCACAACAAAATGGACGCACTAGTTAACGAGAAACGAACCTACGAAGAACTCAAACGTGCCCCAACTCCTGCACTTTAACTTAAACTCAACAGTAAACTATTGACACTCATGGAAACGAACGCCTTTGACACCCAACGGTACTATCGACTGAGGTGCTCGGTACCACAGCCACCGAAACTGTACGGTTTGCCGAAACTACACAAACCTGGTTTCGCGATGCGACCTATTGTTTCTTTTTGTGGCTCTCCCACATACCAACTATCCAAGTACCTGACGACAATGCTACAACCGCTAACCGACAAATCCAGACATAAACTACAATCCACTGAAGACTTCATTACCAAGACCAAGACTGTTTAGATACCTGACGACTACAAACTAGTGTCATTTGATGTGAAATAACTGTTCACAAGTATTCCACTTCAATTGGCATTACAATGTACTGAGACTGCAATCTGACAATCCACCGACCCACTACCGCTACCGACAGACGACATCATGGAATTGCTAAACATTTGCCTAACGTCTACTTACTTTCAGTACAACGGTAAACACTACAAACAGTTACATTGCACTGCCATGGGGTCTCCAGTTTCTTTAACGGTACCGCTTTGGTTACGTTACGTTGACGACACATTCACCGCCGTTTGACACGACGAAATCGACGCATTCCACCACCACCTTAACGAACAAAACACTGACATACAGTTTACCAGAGAAGTCGAAGAAAATGGCAAACTCTCTTTTCTAGACTGCCTGGTAAGCCACAACGACAACTCATTACGGACGACAGTTTACAGGAAACCGACACACACCGACAGATTACTAGACGAGTCGTCCTACAACCCTACATCACACAAAGCCACAACTATCAGAACTCTAACACGACGCGCACAACTAGTATGCGACTCGACAGACAGCTTATCCGACGAGAACAAATACCTTCACCGTGTTTTTTCGAAGAACAAGTACAACAACGACTTCATCCGACGAAACACTCACCGACCCACTATCACTACCGAAACAAGCGACACCGCTACCCCTACAACTACAGCAACCATACCGTACATAAAAGGCATGTCTGAAAACATCTCGCGCATCTTACTACCCTTCAATATCCACGTCGCCCACAAACCTATCACCACACTACGTCAGTTACTAAACAACGGTAAAGACAAAGACGAACCGAGGAACAGACAGGGAACGATTTATAAGATCAATTGTTCAGACAGCCAAGCCTCCTACATCGGTGAGACTGGCAGAAACCTCACAACAAGACTGACTGAACACAGACGGGCGACGAGGAAAGGTGATGTCAGCAATCACACTGCTGAACGCCATCGACTTACCAACCACAACATTGACTGGGAGTCTGCGCAATGCCTAACCTACAGTACTGACTATTTTCAACGACTGACTCTGGAAAGCTGGTTTACTAACTTAGAACAGACTCCCCTAAACAGATGTCAACAGCTACCCGCTCCATACAAACGACTCATTCATGACATAAACATCACAAACGACCGAAAAATAACGACCTAACTTTACCGACAGATCGAAACAGGCCAATCACGACCGGCTTACGTCACTTGAGTCTTACAGCCAATAATATCACGGCAAAACCAACCGATCATTTTACACTAACGGAATAAGAACATTCTACTGACAACAATCATTCACTTGACTCTGATGATGACTTCCACACAGGTTGTCGAAACGTCAGTCACTACCACCGACAACAGTCCTTCTCAGGACTACACTCACCCCGACGATCAGACTACACCTTCACTTTGCTTAGAAAGTAACGCAAACCTGGGCAGAAAATATTTGGAGACCAATGGTTTTTTTAAAGGAAGGGCTAAATTTGTTAAGAATTGCAAAACTTCTGAATGCCCTGATTTTGTTATAGATGTGTGCAACAGATTTAAAATGATTTAGTCGTTGTTCATTGTACTTCACGGTTAGAAAGTTGTGTAGTGACCAGTTAAAAATGTTTAATTTGAATCCTCAGTATTGCATCGTCTACTGCGCATACAAAATACGTAATCAGGCGAATTAGCGCGTGCACATCCCTTGAACATGGTAATGCTTTTCAGTCAATAGACCAGGTAAAGAGGTACGATGGTCTTAAGCTCTTGAAAGAGCACGTTTAAGTATATTTTCTTTGCTTAATTTTAGTGTACAAATTATCCTCTTTAAAGTAGAGAAATTAAAAAAAAAAATTCATCGATGGGGGAAAAAGATACAGCTAATAATGTGCACCAAGCCCGTTACTCGATGATGGAAATTATGACCTTGAAAGGGACGACTCGAGAAACGTTTTGATTGGAAACCGTTTAAAACTGTGTAATTTTTCCATAAGTTTTATATCAAATTGTCTCATGTGCTTGGGACGTTCTACATATTAAGTTTGTTTCAAGTGTTACTTTGTAAAGCCTTTCTTGAAAAGTTAGATGCCCATTATTCCCAAATAGAGTATTATTTTGTTGCTTCATTCTTAGTGCCCCCTCTAAATATAAGTATGAATTGCTATGGTTTGATGAACTGTTGTACAAGGTGAAACTCCTTCTGACCTTGGGCTTGAAAAAGTCCTGCAGAGTGTAGTTGTTACAAACCCAGATTTATCCTTAATTTCTTTTTCCTACATATAGGAGGGCACTCCACTCACTGAAGCTGTAAAGAATGGTCACACTGATCTTGTTAGGTTGCTTATAGAGAACGGAGGCGATGTGAACGATGGAGGGGTACGTTAGAAGCGTAAACTGTATTTGTTATGTAGAGTTTTGCCAGAGTTGAATAGTCCAATATTGTATGGCTGTGTTGCTTCATTCATAGTGTCCCTTTTAACATTGGTTTGAGTTAATATGATTTGGTGAATTGTTGTACAAGGTAATACTCTTACCTTATTTTTGAAAAACGCTTGCAAAGTGTTCTTCGTCTGAAAAGCAGATTCGACCATATATCCTTGCGTTGATCATTAAAGAAGGGAATATGAGCTATATATGTTACTGTACCTTTTCATTGTGTGTGTGTTTTTTTTTCCTAGTCTTTTGGGTCCACTCCACTCACTGAAGCTGTAAGAATAGGTCACAATGATATTGTTGAGTTGCTCATAGAGAAAGGAGCTGATCTCAGCAAAGAAGGAGGGGTACGTTAAATTTGTGATGCGAAGTTTAGTCAAAGTTTGATGGTCAAATTTTGTATGGCTGTTCAACTTATTGCTGTGATCAAAGCGTTTGAGGATTTTGCGAGCTCTTTCTATTTCGTTCTCGTTGTTTCATTCGTAACGTTAAAGTGCCACCAGTCATAAATGGATATGCTCGCTAGCTGTAAGAAAATGTGGATTGAGAGCGAGGCACACCTCGTGAGAAAACATTTCGAGACTAAAGCTTTTTTCAAAAAGGGCTAAATTCTGAGTGCCCTGATTATGTTTTTTTGATGTGTACATCGGATTCACCATGATTAAATCGTTGTTCACTAGAGTTTCCGGCCAGAAAATTGCGTGGTAATGTCGGAAATGTTTATAAGGAAAAGGATTTGAAACAAATTTTTCTAGTCAGCAATACTTTTGAGGAAACTAACACTTATATTTAAGACGATATTTACCGTTGAAAAATTCTTCCAAAGTTCAGTTTTCATTTTTCACCCATAATTCTTTTGACGTTTGGGAATCAAAGTTTTGTTGGCTCCTAAGCTAATTTTGTTGCTGGAAAAGTTAGCTGCCTCAACTTTTCAAAATCGAGAATTATTTACTCTATATAGTTTTCACTAAGACTTCTTAGTGGCTGTTAAACAAAATGCGACGTTGGAGCGTGGGTGATACGAGAGGCCTATTTCTTTCTGAAATTGGTGCATCTCGGAGCAATCAAACAGTCTTCTTTCCAGTTTGTGGCCCCTTTGCCCCATGTTGAGTAAATTCGAGCCAGATCATTCTACATAATAAATCGTTTGGGAAGACTTCCTCCACTAATTGTGCTCACTTACAGTCCTCAATCGTGTCGTTTCGTAAGGAGTACCTCTTTCCACTTAAATGCAGACTACTTAGTGAACTTTTTTCAAGTACAACTCCTTAAGATGTCCGGTTACTTCCTTGTAGAATAGAGTTGGCTGAAGTCGGGGCAGATTTTCCGATTTAAATATACGCATTTTATAGCCCTTGGAGGAAAATGGTTGAGATTCAAATGTAATCTTCTTTCTCCTTATGTTGCTGTTATTTTAAGAAGCATTGTTTTGTAGCTGAAGTAGTAGCTCTCTAGGTCCACTCCCTCTCTCCAGAATCTGCCATTGCAACGCTACGTTAATTTTAGCTTCTTAAGTGAGACTGTTGAGCTGATGAGTGTTTTTAACTATTTTCCTAGTTGGCTGTTATTCAAAGCAAGCTGACTGAAAAGGGCCTGCGTGGTAGAAAGTTCGAGGCTGATGCCAGGGTATGTTTGCTGCTCTACAGAAGAAGTTTTATTTTGTGTTAGAAATTCAGCATTGGTTAATTAACGATCTTTACCCTCGTCAAATGGAATAACGTGGAGATATTTCAGGAAACGGGCTTCATGTTATGTGCACTTTGTAAACACTCCTGTATCAGTATGAACTTATTTCGCTGAATTTCCTTGATCTTCTTCATGACATATCAGATGTGATACTAAAAACAGGCTGAAAAATTTATATCCCCAATTTGCATTATTGTATTTTTTAAATTGATATGTGTAAAAAAATTGTTGTCAGTGTTTACTCGCTGTGCGAAGTCTAAACATATTGCTGAAAGGACTAAAGAAACAACTTGCTTTCTAAGAATAATAATTTGTAGCTTAAGTACATTGATTGATTTTGAGCTATTTAATTCTTATTTTAGAGTACTGAATTATCAGTTGAAAGAAAAAAATTCGCCAAAGTATGATTTTCTAGGGAATACGTTTGGCGTTAAACCAATGCAATTTTGTGTACCCGAGCTGTCTAATACTCCTATGTGCTCAAGTTGCTATCAGTTTACCGTTTGCTTTTGCCATTTACCAAATGGTAAACACCACAGCGTACACTATTAAGTTTTGGATGCACGCGGGAGGTTGCTGAGCACGAAAGAAGCGTAAGAGTCGCTCGAGGCGATAGCCGAGAGCGACTTTAGCTTCTTGAGCAAATCTTACGTGATCAGTAAAAACAAGCGCGCGCGGAAAAACAGTCTTTGCATTTGCTCACGTCAGTAGTGTACACCCATGGGCAAATGGGGGATGCTAAATTGACCAATCAGAGCGCGCGCTTTACTTTGGTTATGTTATGATAAGTTTTGGACGCTTAACATCGTGTTAATCATTCTGTTTCTAGGAACTTGTCCCAATAACAGAGACAATGACAATCCCATTTGATTATCACCGCTTTATAATCGGTGCTGAAGGAGCAAATGTCCGTCAAATGATGGACGAGTTTGACGTTAACATTAGCATACCCCCCTCTAAGGATGAGTCTGATCAAGTGGTTATTGTTGGTACTCGTCCCAAGGTGAACAAGGCCATCGAGGCGCTTGAACAGAAGGTGGCTGAGATTGAAGCAGAGAATGAGGACCGGGTAAGATTCTGAACTTTATTAAAGGACGTTGTTTTTAGTGACCTTCGCATGTGACTTCTGTCGATCTCTGTCTTAGCAAACCAGAAAAAAAGCATCTTCCCCTGTACGTTTAACGATGAAACGATAATTTTCTGTTAGGAAGTAGGTGAAGGAAGCAGTTAATTGGTAAAAACAAGCAAGGTTGGGAAAAGAATGGAAGGATGAACACCAATCTAAATAAGGATGAAATAATTTTTTGTCCGATTTTACACGCACTGACCGTGGAATAACTTTCTGAACTGATTCCATTTCTACTTCTTTCCACAGCAACTACGTAGTTTCAAATTGGAAATTACCGTTGCTAGTTCGTATCATCCAAAGATTATTGGTCGCAAAGGACAAATCATTCAGAAGATCCGCAGCGAACACGGAGTACAGATACAGTTTCCACCCGTAGAATCTTCAGAGGTTGACGCGGACAAGATTATCTTGACTGGATACGAGCATAATTGTGAGGCAGCCAAAGCAGCCATTTTTAAGATTGTTCATGAGTTGGTAGGTGTTAGGTTTATATAGCTTTCATGTCACCGTTTCATCGCACACAATGCTATTGTCTTTCGCGACATGTACTTACAGTGCCCAGTTTATCAACGAGCGGAATATTAATTTGCATGTCTAGAACTTATCAGCTGTAATTGGCCAACAAATTTAGCATTGGGAATACTTGAGTCACATTGCAGAATTCAGGCTTTGATCTGTTGTGGCTTAGTTACTCTTGTTGAGGCCGATACAAGCGTTTTGTTTGTTGTTTTGGTAGGAGGACCAAGTGAGTGTAGAGGTACCGATTGACCCCCGAGTTCACCGCCGTCTGATTGGTACCAAGGGAAGAGCCATCCGAAAATTCATGGATACATACAGGGTGGACATACGGTTCCCGTCACTCAACACATCTGATCCTGTTCTCATTTCCGGTCTCGCAGAGAACGTAGAGGAAGCAAAAGATCAGCTTCTATTGTTGGAGGAGGAATACGTAAGTGCATAGGATATTGTGTAAGCAAAAGGGGTCAGGGTGGACCAACTTAATGAGAGTGCAAAGCAAGATCCCCGCACCCTTCCAAATCCCAACGGTCGCGCTCTCTTAAATTCCCCCCGCCATCTCCCCCCTCTCGCCTGCCCTCTCTCCTCTTCCTCCCCTTCCTTCTCCCCCTCCACTTCCCCCTGCTTTCTATAGCTGTCTCACACTGAAACACAACACTGATTATTCGGCAATTAATATTGTTCTCATACCATCCTAAATTACACTCAATCCTCTGATTACCCATACAAATTGTCTCACTGTGATCTCCGTTTTGTCGCTCATCATGGCGCTAATCTTAGTCCGTTACTTTCCTTCAGATGCAAGACGTACGAGACGAGATTGAACAACATGATGTCCTCAGCCACTACATGAACCCACCCAGCAAACAGAGCAACCAGGCCGGGTTTGTTGTCAGGGATGCTCCGTGGGATAACGTGCGGAAGGGAGATGGAGGCAGGAAGCAACAGCCCCCACCTCAACAGCAATCTACCATGGAAAAGCCTCTTCCTCCCGACACCAACAACATTGCAGACTTCCCTTGTATCGGCAGCTCAGCGGCCGCTCCCCGTCCCACAGCCTGGGGTCCGGCCCGCCATTGAGGAAAGCACACCACGACATTTTCAGTGAGCAAGGTCGCAGACAGCTTAATGAAGATTTAAGTAGATTTTAACAGCTTTATGAGCCTGTTTACCGTTAAGTCGAATGAAATGATTATCATTGTTTCTGATTATTTCTCTTGATTTTTGTGTTTGTGTGACTAAGCACTCTGTCAATCAGAGTCAACATGTGATCGAAATCACATAGCGTTGTTGTTTTGGTCAAGTTTTTTTAGTTTTCCCTCGATGAGACCTTGAATTTGTCGTTGCTGGTGGGGTAGTTGCGTGCTTTTGATTTGGTAGCTTAAGGGGTTGTGAAGGGGTACATTTACTCTCTGTCTTGGACATGAATTTCACATCAATGCTGATTGGTTTGCCCAACAAAATTAAACACTATTTTTTCATCTGATTGTAGCGACCTCCCTTTTCACAATCAAATAATAGACGTACTTCCATAGAAGGAGAAGAAAAAAAAACTAACATAATATTTGATATTCTTTATAT
The DNA here is from genome assembly GCF_964205215.1 of Stylophora pistillata. NCBI lineage: Eukaryota > Metazoa > Cnidaria > Anthozoa > Scleractinia > Pocilloporidae > Stylophora > Stylophora pistillata. The sequence goes on along the minus strand of NC_142526.1, from coordinate 10,191,334 downwards.
TCCCCACCCCTTCAAAATAGAACTATTTAGATAAAAATTAAACTCAACGCCAGCCAGGTTACTTATCAGTACGCCTTACCAAGTGACTTCTCTAACCTTAAAAAAGGCAGAGTAACTATTTTAAATGGCCAGTAGCTGCTCTTCAGTGGCTTTGTAAGGTCAAATAAACTGCTTAACCACAAAAAGACTTTGTCTTATCTTTTTTGTCATCCCCTCACAATAAGTCTGAGTTGTTATCCCCGTCATCGCGCCAATGCCCTCACGGGCATCTAAGTTTTTTTCCCCTCCCCCGGTGGCCGAGAAGACGGCGGTACATCTTATGAGGCCATCCCGATGAACGACTATTTCAGATTTTCTCTTCTAGTGATTCTTCTCTAAATTAGGAGAAAAACTTTGGGGCTCAGAATACTCGAAAAATACTCTCAGAACTTCGACGCTCACGCGTGTATCCTCGTGTAGTGAGAATTTGCTTTGGCCATCGACCCTCAATACAGCGAACTACGCCTGTTCCGTTGAACGCAGGTAAAGCAAGTAAAACATCTCCTATGGAATCTCTCCTGGCAGGAATATCTTGAAAGCATTGAGGAAGGAGGGCTACGAAAGAATTGCCTCAGCTGGCTTTTTTGGAATTTTTATCTGATTAGACTCGATTAGGGTTAACTGCCTCGTTGATCCAAGGCGGCTGAAAAGCATTGATCTCACTGCAAAACCTGTTTTTTGGGCGTCGAAATAATTTTTTGTCATATATTTCTAACTAGCAACTTGCCATGTTTGCCTCGTGGCGGTCCATGAAATCTTTTTGTAAACTCAAGGATCAACCTCGTTCCCCCACCTCCACCCCCAACTAAGAGAAAAAGCCCTGGGAACGAGGTTGCTCAAGGATCCGATTACTGCAACCCATTCAATTTACACTACTGAACGGAACAACTTGTCATAACTGTCCACCCACCGAAACGTCACAGAGAACTGACCAAACGGCTTACACGAACCAGACTCATCTGACGCTCCACTGATGACAGCTCTTTTCGCTCGTCTCTGATAATGACTTCCGCTAAGATTGTCAAAAGACCGAGAGCAGTCCATCTCGTTAATACGTTTCCCATACGATCACACAACATGATCAGATTTTACTCATGGGTTCAAACTATTTCCTTTATTATAGCTCCCACTATGGGAAAAAGATGCTCAAACCCAGTCTCGGGTGAAAAAAAAAGAGCCCGAGGACTTTCGCTCTCCAAAGTTCAAGCACCGCAGCGAAATCATATAACTTAAGAGACTGACCGTTTGCAGTTTTCATGGGGGTGGGGGAGGGGGGTCGAAGGATTTTGGTCGTGTCGCGATAAAATTTAGTCTCCCTTGCAGCCCTTTCCGGCGTCGTCACGCAAGCGAAAACTCCCGCACCAACGGCTGCTCACATTCGAACAACATTCCTTTCCGGAAATTGGCCAATCAGCATTTACTTACCATATGCTGGAAAGCGTTCGCGCCTCAATAATCAAACCAATCACAGAGTTCGTATTATCCGAACGTTGAAACTGACAAAATGAAGACGCTTTCGACTTAGTGCGAGATACTTTTGGTATTGAGAGCTTGAATTCGCTTCAGGGAGAAGCCATAACAGTAATTATAGAACAGAGAAGAGATGTTTTTATAAATTTGCCCACAGGACTTGGGCAACAAAACTGCGATCATTATCTGATATTTTCTTCGGAGTTTCGATGACATCAGATTCTATCTTTAGAAACTAACGCTAACGCGCTTCTTGTGAATTTGCGGGAATAAATATATCGCGTGTTCATTGGTTGTTTGTCAGACAATAACTTTATTTTGATTGGATAACACATTGCAATGGGAAAGGAATGTTGTTCAAATGTGAGCAGCCGTTGGTGGGGGAGTTTTCGATTGCGTGACGACGCCGGAAAGGGCTGCAAGGGAGACTAGATAAAATTTATATGACGCTGAAATATTATGATGAGTCCCCCCTCATTCGTAGTTAAACGGCAATCAATTTTTTTATAATCCTTACTCTATACTCTAATGGCGACGACTGGTTCCCGCTTCGTTCTTCTTGTAAACCATGCGATCTCCCACCCCACAAAAGAAACATGAATTTCCCTAGAAATGGACAGTACGACAAACGTCACCCCATTTATTGAATAGCAGTTCTGCATTTTACTTGTAATTGTTCCACAGAAGTTCCGCTTTCAGTTTTGATCGCTTGTCTAAACTTCTTATGGCGGATGTTTGAGTTAGAGACTGTTGGGTAGGTGGCTAGATTTGATATTACACCTTTTGCTGTTCATTTACGCAAAACGTACCTTCACTTTACCTCAATAGTTGAAACTATACAGCGAAGATCCATTTATCAGCACTTCCATGAACTTCATTAACGCGAACGAACTTTCAAGAACGCTATTTGCATATGTATTAACATTCAATAGCATCAACTAATAAACAATTGCACCTTTGGACAATCAAATATAACAACTATACATTCAATCTCGCGCAATGGTTAATCATTAACACTAGTAGAAAATCAATTGCATGGTTTGACAATCAATAGCGTTTTTGAGACATTCAATGGTGCAATTTACATAGAGACGCACAATCGATTGCACCTTCATACCATCATTTATTCGAAATGGTCAATCATTAACGTGAACAGACAAATATGCGTGTAAGAAGACCAATCACCTAGGGAAAAAGAAATTTCAAAATTCTTCTATTGCAGTGCACTCTGCTCTGTTGTTCATCTCTTCTCGCTGCTCTGGACGACTTATGTCTGCTTTTACGGCTGCTTTTAAGACACTTATTGCCTTCTCCACGATGTTAAGAGACGGGCTGCGTGATGGTAGTTTTTTACATGCTCAGAATTAGGACCAGGACACCTTTTGCTGTTCATTACGAAAAAATACGCATTCATTCGCGTTAAAGGCGAACAAGTGCGTGAAAATACAATCATTAGAGATTGCGTCATTTGCGCGTAAACCAGATTCAATATCGATTTTTGCATTTTAATCAGCATACAGAACAATTTTGGGCATTCTTATGCGTCCTTCGTCAAACAAAAGGGAAAAATACACTCTCATTAGCGGTAACCTTCAAGTCATTTACACCATCTTGAAAGTCAATAGAGACAATAAACAAACGATATAGTGCGTATAGCAATCATTTACATTTTTATCACACAGTTTGCAATTCAATAGTGGAGGCGCGGTGGCCTCATGGTTAGTGCGCTCGACTCCGGATCGAGTGGTCCGGGTTCGAGCCCCGGCTGGGACACTGTGTTGTGTTCTTAGGTAAAACACTTTACTCTCAGAGTGCCTCTCTTCACCCAGGTGTATTAATGGGTACCGGCAATTTAATGCGGGGGTAACCCTGTGATGGACTGGCATCCCATCCAGGGGGAGTAGAAATACTCCTAGTCGCTTCATGCTACAGAAACCGCAGTCAAGCGCCGGCCTGATGGGCCACTTGGCTCGTAAACAGACTTTACCTTTACCTTGGCAATTCAATAACATTCCTAAACAACATTAGTATGTATAAGACAATCATTTATGCGCTTGTACAAACAATTTAGCGGTAATTATTTTCAATATTTACATATCGAATTCCCATTGAAAAATACCTGTTCCAAAATTATTTTGTTTTGAATTTCAGATAACCCTCTTCAATAATCTCTCTATTCAAACATTTTGGTAGATAGGTCTGCATAAAGCGGTACCACTGCGACACTTTTACAGTGTCGATGTTTCTGTGCAGAGCTTCAAGTAGTTGTGTTCGAAACTCCCCCACTGGGCTTCTCCTTGCTCTGGCCTCATCGCCATTATCCATGCGTCTTTGAATTTTCAGATATGAGATATCAGCTTGACGCCGCTTTCAAACTGCTTATTGCCTGCTCCATGATGTCAAGGAAACGACTGTAGGGAGGAAGCATTTAAACTCCGTATTTGGGGCGGGAATGACCGGGTTTCGGTGGGCGCGTGTTCCGTAATACACAAAGATCACCTCCTCATCGGAATCTACATTCGTCGGCCCGCCTGTGCCAAGAAGTTATCGAAACGCGCGGCATTCATTCCGCCAACAGCTGCTGAGGAAAGCACAAGTCCATTGATAGGCAGAATTGCCATAGTCACGGTCATGTTTCGTCCTCGCCGACCGCTCACTTGACGGTACGCCCTCTTTCCCTGTCGCGCTCTATCGTGTCTTCTGGCAGTCCAGATGCTGTAGCCGCATTCTTATTTATTTATTTATTTATTTAAGGATTTGTACCAAGTACAGGAGCAGAAACAATAGGACATGGGTCCCCTTCGAGGTTTAAGCTCCAACAAACCCACCCATCCCACCCCAGGGGAGGACATCCATCGATCACACAGTAATCTAGTGCGTGGGAAATTAACGTCTCCTACCCCTAACCCTGCAGGAGACGGGACCTCCGTTTATTCGTCCCTATCCGAGAAGACTAGAATATCTGACCATTTCTTGATGTTATAGAAATTATTTTAAGACCTTGAGTGTTGGTCCGGCCGGGGCTCGAACCCTCGACCTCCCGCACAACAGTTCAGCGCTCTATCCACTGAGCTAACCGGGAGGCGGTTATTCGTCAACAAATACACAGTGGCGCATTACGGCATGGTTCCTAAACCAAGTGGAGTAATCGACTCGCTTGTTCAGCATATCAAGTTTGTTTAGGTCAGCAGGGAGGGGCCTTGCAAGTTTCACTCAGAAGAGCATCCCATCTAATGTCCTTGCCGCGGTGCGGTTTATCTGAGCAAGGGTGAGTAAACAGTTTTCGTTGATAATTTTCTCTAGGCGATCTCTCATCTTATCATCTCCCCGCACATTGTTTCTACCTCCTCGTGATGTCTCCTGGATCCTGCCCTCTCTGATGTAGCGCCACAATGCCTCTTGCCGTTGATCGATTCACTCCGAGCGAGTCCGCGACCACAAGCTAATCTTCCTCATCGTCATCAAATCCACTCACGATTCTCTCTCTGTGTTAGAGTAGTATTCGGTTTCTTCGAAGTGAATTAACAGGACGAACCCTACTGAATGTAAATTCAGGAAAAATAGGTGTTCATTTGAAAATCGCTACTTACACATTTAATATAAAAGACATTGATTTGTTTGTACAAGTGCATTAATAATTGTCTTATTCATACTACAATGCCGTCCAGTAATGCTTTTGAGTTCCAAACTGTTCAGGAGAACGTGACGTTGCGTTACATTTATGGTATTTTTAAAATGAGTGACAGGGATCAAATGTCAAGTACTTTTACTTTGTTCGAGATTTTTCCTTGTGAAGATCGAGTATTCGTCAAGGAGGTTTTGTCCTTAGTCAGAATAAAGTAAAACTTTGAGTTTAACCGCGGATTTATTGAGTCGTTCTTAACACAAACAGTGTGATGAAATGTTGATGAATGGTTTATACACTATATTGTTTGGGACTTATATATCTATGTCTATATGTGTATTTTTTTTTACCATGTAAATATGACGTAATTCAACTTTGATGAATGGTTTATGCACTATATTTATGAATGGTTTATGCACTATATTGTTTGGGGACATATATATACATATATTTTTTTTTTACCATGTAAATATGACGTAATTCAACTTTTGGGTTGCAAAGTTATATAAATAAACTATCTATGTTTCTATCTATCCATTGTTTCTATTGACTTTCAACATGGTGTAACTGACTTGATGTTAGCGCAAATGAAAGTTTATTTTTCTCTTTTGTTTAACGAATGACCCACAAGAATGCCCATAATTGTTATTGAATGCTGATTAAAATGCAAAAATCGTTGTTGAATCTGGTATACGCGCTAAATTTTGTCTCTAAAGATTGTATTTTCACGCACTATTTCGCCTTTCAACGCAAATGATGCGTATTTTCTCGTAATGAACAGCAAAAGGTGGAATGACAGGATAGTTGTGGGCTGGTGCGCCGTCCGTAAATGAAAATCACATGTATTTCGGTTGAAATTTAGCCTTGCCTGTGAGAGAAAATCATTAAATCTTTGTCCATTCATTCCACCGAGAAATGCTGAGCGAAAAACGAGTCCGTTGGTGCACCATAGAGCCCATTTCTTAACAACGTGGAGCAAGCAACAGGTGCCTTAAAAGTAGCCGTAAAAGCGGACACTAGTCGTCCTGCAAAGAAACATTAGCACTATCAGGGCTGCTGATAATGAACAGGGGTACAGGTTTATGCAAAAGTACATTCCAAGATGTTTAAATAATGAAGAAATTGAAGGATAAGTACAAAACACTACATTACAATACACGGTAATTTTGAAATTTCTTTTTCCTTAGTTGATTGTTAATCAGGCCTGATTGTTATTACTACACACATGTTTGTCAGTTCACGTTAATGGTTGACCATTTCGAATAACCGATCGTATAAAGGTGTAATTGATTGTGCGTCTCCATGTAAACTGCATTATTGATTGTCTCAAAAACGTCATTGATTGTCAAACTATGCAATTGATTTTCTATTGGTGTTAATGATTAACCATTGCGCGAGATTGAAATTAAAGTATAGTTGTTATCTTTGATTGTCCAAAGAAGCAATTGTTTATCAGTTCATGCTATTGAATGTTAATACATGTACAAATAGCGTTCTTGAAAGTTCGTTCGCGTTAATGAAGTTCATGGAAGTGCTAATGAACGTATATTTGCCGTAAATATTTCAGCCGAACCGCATTTTCAGGCAGATTTGTAAAGGAAGATCGAATCATAATTATATGTAACTGTCTTGCACCCTTTAAGTTTTTAAGGCTTTTTGCTGCTAGCCCATAATATAGCAATGAAATTAATCGTCGAGATGAGAATACTTTTACGGTTGGTTTTCAAAACTAAAAAGTGCTGACGTTGAGCTTATGTTCTGTCACGCGTTGCGTTAACCGTGCTGATCGGGCATTCCGAGAAGTCTCTCTGTTGAGTGGTGTCATTTGCCAGCGGTGTATAGATCGTTTTCACGTGACCATTAAGTTCTTTTCAAGGGTTACTTTGATAAGCCTTGCTTGAAAAGTTGATGCCCATTATTTCTGGATAGAGTATTCTTTTTTTGCTTCATTCTTAGTGCCCTTTCGAACCATTAATAAGAATTCCTATGATTTGGTGAACTATTGTTCAAGGTAAAACTCCTTCTGACCATTGAAGAAGAGAGTATGAACTTGGTACATTATTGTACTTGCTCAATTTTTTGTCTTTTCTACATTTTGAAGGACGCTCTAGTTACTGTAGCTGTAAAGAATGGTTACACCGAAATTGTAAGTCTGTTCATAGCGAACGGAGGCGATGTCAACAAAGGAGTATGGGTACGTTAGAAGCATGAATTGCATTGTTATTTAGAGTTTAGTCAGAGCTCTTTTTGTCATATTTTGCATGGTTTTCAAAATTTTCTTGGAGTGTAGTCGTTCTAAAAACAGATTGAACTGTATATCCTAACGTCGGTCATTAAAGAAGAGAATATGAGGTTTAAATACTACCTTATCACATTAAATTTATTACATATTTTTTTTTCTTTCTCACATGTTGAAGGACACCATACTCTTTGCAGCCGTAACAAATGGTCACACTGATATTGCTAAGTTGCTCACAGACAACGGAGCTAATGTCAACGAAGCAAGATGGGTACGTTAAAAGCAAAAATTTTATTTGCTATGACGGGTTTAGGCAAAGATTGAAAGTCAAATTTTGTATGGCTGTTCAAATTTTTCCTACTGGTGAGGAAAACGTTCCATGAAGTTGCGAGCTCTTTTTATTCCTTTCATGTTGTTTCTTTGGTAACGATGTATTGCCAGCCTAGTCATACAATAATTTTCTCGTTTGCATAGAAATGCCGTAAATTTCTTGAACCCGGGGGTAACATGTGAAGGTGTAGTCTGATCGTCCGGGTGAGTGTATTTCTGAGAAGGAATGTTGTCGGTGGTAATGACTGACGTTTCGACAACCTGTGCGGAAGTCATCATAAGAGTCAAGTGAATGATTGTTGTCAGTAGAATGTTCTTATTCCAGTTCGTGTAAAATGATCGGTTGGTTTTGCCGTGATGTTAGTGGCTGTAAGACTCAAGTGACGTAAGTCGGTCGTGATTGGTCTGTTTCGATCTGTCGGTAAAGTTAGGTCGTTATTTTTCGGTCGTTTGTGATGTTTATGTCATGAATGAGTCGTTTGTATGGAGCGGGTAGTTGTTGACATCTGTTTAGGGGAGTCTGTTCTAAGTTAGTAAACCAGCTTTCCAGAGTCAGTCGTTGAAAATAGTCAGTGCTGTAGGTCAGGCATTGCGCAGAGTCCCAGTCAATGTTGTGCTCCGACGAAGGGCTAACGCTCGAAACGTCAGCTTTTGTAATCGGTACCGTGGCCAATTTACCATTTCAACGTTGTTGATATATCCAAATTATAAATGTTGTGGTTGGTAAGTCGATGGTGTTCAGCAATGTGACTGCTGACATCACCTTTCCTCGTCGCCCGTCTGTGTTCAGTCAGTCTTGTTGTGAGGTTTCTGCCAGTCTCACCGATGTAGGAGGCTTGGCAGTCGGAACAATTGATCTTATAAATCATTCCCTGTCTGTTCCTCGGTTCGTCTTCGTCTTTAACGTTGGTTAGTAACTGACGTAGTGTGGTGATAGGTTTGTGGGCGACGTGGATATTGAAGGGTAGTAAGATGCGCGAGATGTTTTCAGACATGCCTTTTATGTACGGTATGGTTGCTGTAGTCGTAGGGGTAGCGGTGTCGCTTGTTTCGGTAGTGGTAGTGGGTCGGTGAGTGTTTCGTCGGATGAAGTCGTTGTTGTAGTTGTTCTTCGAAAAAACACGGTGAAGGTATCTGTTCTCGTCGGATAAGTTGCATACTAGTTGTGCGCGTCGTGTTAGAGTTCTGATAGTTGTGGCTTTGTGTGATGTAGGGTTGTTGGATGACTCGTCTAGGAATCTGTCGGTGTGTGTCGGTTTCCTGTAAACTGTCGTCCGTAATGAGTTGTCGTTGTGGCTTACCAGGCAGTCTAGAAAAGGAAGTTTGCCATTTTCTTCGACTTCTCTGGTAAACTGTATGTCAGTGTTTTGTTCGTTAAGGTGGTGGTGGAATGCGTCGATTTCGTCGTGTCGAACGGCGGTGAATGTGTCGTCAACGTAACGTAACCAAAGCGGTATTGTTTGTCGGCAAGTCGAAGGGGCGCATTCGTCGATGTTCTGCATCATAATTTCTGCTATAACAACAGAAACTGGAGACCCCATGGCAGTGCCGTGTAACTGTTTGTAGTGTTTACCGTTGTACTGAAAGTAAGTAGACGTTTTTAGCCAAATGTTTAGCAAGTCCATGATGTCGTCTGTCGGTGGCGGTAGTGGGTCGGTAGATTGTCGGATTGCAGTCTCAGTACATTGTAATGCCAATTGAAGTGGAATACTTGTGAACAGTGATTTCATATCAAATGACATTAGTTTGTAGTCGTCAGGTATCTGAACAGTCTTGGTAGCGTTAATGAAGTCTTCAGTGGATTTTAGTTTATGTCTGGATTTGTCGGTTAGCGGTTGTAGTATTGTCGTCAGGTACTTGGATTGTTGGTATGTGGGAGAGCCACAGAAAGAAACAATAGGTCGCATCGGGAAACCAGGTTTGCAGTGTAGTTTCGGCAAACCGTACAGTTTCGGTAGCTGTGGTACCGAGCACCTCAGTCGATAGTACCGTTGGGTGTCAAAGGCGTTCGTTTTCTTGAGTGTCATTAGTTTACTCTTGAGTTTACGTTGAAGTGCAGGAGTTGGGTCACGTTTGAGTTTTTCGTAGGTTCGTTTGTCGTTAACTAGTGCGTCCATTTTGTTGTAATAGTCAGTTTTGTCCATAACAACAGTAACTCGTCCTTTGTCGGCTGGTAGGATGACTATGTTCTCGTCGTTTCTCAGTCGTTTCAGTGCGCGTTGTTCGTCATTAGTCAAGTTGCTGTCATGTAGTGACGTTGATTGTATAGTGGAGGAAATTCTGCTTCTGATGTTATCCTTGGTCGGCTCAGATAGCTCTCGTTGCCGAGACAGAGCCGCCTCAACACTAGATGCAATAGCCTCGGTCGGTATACGTTTAGGAGTTACTGAGTGTTTTAGTCCGTATTATAGTATGATAGTTTTAGTCCGTATGATAGTAGTCTTGTCTAAGGAACGAGAAGAAATGTTGCTTACCCAGTTGTCGTCCGGTTTCCTTCGTTTCTCTTCTTTGTTGCGTAGCAGTCGTGTCAATTTTTGTTGATGTCCAGTGCGGGCGCGTTCAGTCGTCTTGTTGGTTCGTTTGTCGGCAATTGTCGTAACTGTGTCAAGTAGGTTGGAGTCTAGTAAAATAAGAACAAAAACTTCAGATTTGCCAGGATATGATTGTGTGTTGTTTAGTGAGATTGAAGCTGCCTGCAGTGGAATAGATATGGAATTCATTCTCACTTTGTCTCTTGGATTGGTCAAAGAGGTTTACTACTCCTTCAATAGTGGTAAGTTAACGCTGATATTTTGCCATTTTTTACCACTGGGTTACCGTATTGCTCGTACGTTTTCATTCCTTCGTAACGGATGGAACAAATTTCTATCACTTGAGACTTATGAATGAGAATTATTCATGACTTAAAATTTGAATATTAAGTTTATCATGGATATGTTATCTCGCTTTTTTTCATATATATATATATATATATTTCAGGTTTATATTTTACCGAATGACAGTTTGTTTGAAAACAATAAAATGATGATATAATGTGAGGCCTATTTGAAGTACCGTATCTGCGCGACAATAAAAGTTTAAGGACCTGCTGTCAACTTTGTTTTTCTTGAATTTTAATCAATGCGATCAAAACACGATAACACCTCTTGCTTTTCTCGTTATGAATAAAAGAGCAATCGTATTACATTTCTATTCATATTTTCGAGCTAAGGTTTCTTGCTAAAACCTTAAGTGAGTTCAGTCTCGTTTTTTCTGGAGCAGTTTCAAGTGATCCTATGAAAATCGTCTTTAATGGTAATGTATGCTCAAGATTCTTACAGAAAATTCGACAGTTTGTATGATTTAATGCCAGCAAAAAAATAAATGGGTACATTTATTTCCTTTTCATGTATCTCTCCCTATGACAGCTGAAAACTATAACTTTTGTGAATTTTTCATTGGCTGATAAAAAAAATTACCTGTTTCGAATAAAAGAAAAAATTTCTCTGATGATGATTTTTAGTTAGTTAGTCAAGCCCCTGGCTCCAGGTTGGAGCATGGGCCATCGACAAACTACCGCCACTGACGCCTATTTTCTGCCAGCTGTTGCAGCTTCTTCCAGTTCTTTCCTGATGATTTTTGGTCAGCTTATAAATGTGAAAACAGTAGATTCGAGTTTATTACCATACCTCTTCATCAGCGACAAAAATTAAGTGGTAAAACATGTATACTAAGGAGCTTCTCCAAACCCCCGGGTAAAGCAATGGCATTTTACACATAAATGTTTCGCTCAGTTACGGCAAATCACGCCAACTTGAGACACGCGATTTTTTTGAAAGATCGCGCGAACGAAAGAAGACTGTTAACCGTCGCGCATCTAGTGTTGATCAATTTTTTTTTCCTCGTTTTGTGGGACAAAATTACTATTTTTTGTTTTTGTTTTATGAGTCGCTATGTGGTTATTATGTCTGCCTTCTTTGTAAATCGGAAAGTAGACTGTAGGGGATTGCTAATACCGTCAAAATGATTCTATTTTTGAAAATTCATGGGCTTACTCACAAGTCGATCGCTTTTTCAAGTTATCAGAATTTTAAGGTAAAACAAATTGATAATTGAGATCCCCAGATGCCAAGGTCACTTTCCGTCATGTAAGTGTCCTGGAGCTTTCTTGTTGTATTCTTTTTTCGTTTTTGTTCTGGTCTTTGTTTTTCCTTTTTTTGTACCGATCAGATTTCATGAGGCAAACACGAAGAATTAATTACTGTGCGAAACACTGCTTTTTGTTTGTGGAGAGCAATTCAACTAGTAAAGTTGTGATTGCGTTTTGCATCATAAATCTGAGCGAAAAAAGGCTTACATTATATCTCTATTGGGGGCCAAAGCAAACTTTTGAATTAGCGGGCTGTACAGTGAAATGCAGCCCGCTGAAAATTGACCACTCATATCGCACGTACTATAACTGAGAAATATAAAAATGGGGTGTAGTTGACAGAGCTGAATAATGAAATGCTACGTCAGCGGGTATGCGGTCAACAACGCGGGCTCAAGTGTCCTAGGTCTAAAATTTAGCGAAATTAGCGGAAAATAACAAGGGCAGACCTTTAAAACCGAGGAATTCTCTTTTCGTCGAAGGCACTTTCCTATTTCCAAAGGTTTAAAGGAGAAAATTCATTTTTGAAAATTTTTAGGGGGTGTACCAAAGTTTTGGAGGTTGTTCTGTAAAAGAAAAGCGGCAAGGAAAACGACGCCTCGAAGCAACAGAATAGGAAATCAACCATGCGAACGACTCAAAATCTGTGTTTCCGCGGCAAAACCTGGCGCATGCGTATACGTTATTCAGCTCTGTCGGAGTAGTTATTTTTCGCTGTGCGGGGTAGCTTTAACTTTCAAGTCTGCTTTAAAAAAATGAAAGCTTTTTAGCATTTCTCTCGTGTAGTTTTGTTCATCATGATGTACAACTTTCAGGATGGAAAGGGTCTTGCACTCAGAACAGAAACATCAGACAGAAATGTAAATTGAATATTCGCAGTGGTTTTTGTTGTATTCCAAATCAAACTAAAAGACAACGCAACAGCCACTTCACGGCGCATGACTGGAACAGTTAAACTGAAGGATAGAACGCCAAACACTGATGACTCAGTATCTGGGGGGAGGGGGAAGGGGAGCTTGTTCCGTTTGGTTTGTCGGAAGTGCCAAATTTAGATGGGTGTCGCCTTTCTAGTTTAACCCTTATTTTCAGTGTAATACAGTTCTTTGCGCGAATGATAGTTATCACTTAAGAAGTGCGGGTGCGTAAATTAGATTAAGGTTTATGAAGAGTTCAGTTGGGGCAACAAGTTCAAGTGACATATACGTAATATGCGCAGATCACGCGGGCAACTCTCAGAAATTTGACTGTTGTCCGTGCCCCGTGGGTGGGGAATTTGAACCTTGTCTCAGTCGGGAAAGAAAGTTGAACCAGCAGAATACACAAGGAGTTTTAGTGGTGCAAAGTTTAAGTTTAAGGGTCCTTTTCGTATTCCACGTCGTAGAATGATGGTTACGAGCGAAAAACCAAAAACTATTGCGTGACTTTACTAAATTCTACAACATTCGATGATCACTGAAAGAATCGTTCGATAAAGAATTGTCATTGTGTGGGGCATTTGAACTCAAATTTTACCGGGAGGGGACCGGGAATTTGAACAAAACAATCTTCAAAATTTCAAATGCCGTGGGGGGTGCCGAGGGGGGTACCGAGGGGATGTTGAAGCTTCGAATTCATTGTTATTAATAAAATGATTCAAATAAAGAGCAGTGATTCCTTTTTCTAGTATTTTCAACCTAAAAAAGAAGTTCCATGCGCTATTTGAGCGTGACTGTCATAGAGTTCTCTTCACACTGCGCATTTCATTCGATTATGTTGTCAGAAACTTACGAGATAGTTCACTTCACTTACACAACAGCGTTGCATTCTAATTTTAGAAAATCCTTTTAAGTCTATTTAGGTTTTGACGTCAACGCGGCGCGTTTGCAAAGGAACTATGTGTGTTTGAACAAGTTATTTTAACGCTTTTTGCGTGGTTTGAGTAAAGCATGACGAGTAGACACATAACATTTGCCTTGGAAAAGAAAAAATGAAAAGTTTTTCAAAACGCCTTAGATTATTGACCTTTTCTCAGCCAAGATGCATTATCAAATAATTTCCTGCTGGCTGAATCTTGAGGGTTACAAATTAGTTCTTTAGTGTTTTAAGTGTTTTCACAATAAACCTCAGATATCACCGGGGCAACCAAGGTCTTGAGAAAACCTTTGGGTGTTTATGAATATATCATTTTCATAATTTGTCAGTGTGTAGTGAACTTAAATACGTTAGTTATTTGAGTCAGGTTTCTTGTATGGATTGTAGAAAAGCTCTCTAGTGAGGGAAAACCACGAACTCTTCAACAAAAATATCACATGGAAATTTTACATACGAAGTCTAATTCAGCGGAATATTGCCACTGCACCGGCAGGAATATTGCATGTGTTTTCTCGAAATACTACTGCTCCGGCGAATGTTGCTGAAAGGTAAGTCCATATTGTAAATCGTACAAACGTTCCCATCAGAAACTTTCGAAAAAAGCTGATTTCCGCTCTGTTAATTTTATCGTGCTAATGTCCTGACCTTCAAGCACAAGTATATTGATGTTATTGCGTGTCAGCTGAGCCGTCAATGGCGCAGTTTAAGTTTAGGCGCACGTGTAAATATTAGTAAATTAAAAGGCTAATGTACCTTGCCCTTTCTTTTGTTTTTCAATAAAAAGAGATTAACGCAAGTCGACTCAGTAATACACTTTTTTTTCAAATGAAAATTTTACCTATAAAATGGCCTTCTTTGTCTTGTTTAAAAATTTTTATTTCCCACGTCTCCAGTAATTGCGTTAAGCACGTTTGTGCTTTATTTGGGGCAAAACGGACGCATGAAAATTAGTTGGATTATATAACTCTGTTAAAGGGTCGGCAAGTTGGTTGCAATCATTTCTTATACTGTCTTATGGGTCACATACCGTTCAGAGTGGCTTAAGCCTCAAGCTTGGAGCCTATAAAGACTCTCGCAAACGGATTTCAAAATCTTGCGCTCTAACTGAATTTATTATTTCTCACGTACTTTAAGGTTTCTCATGTATATTTTAACTAATGGCTTTGCCATAGCAAATTACTGCTATGGTTTAGCACCTATAAAATCAATCATCCTTCTAAACATAATTTACTTTTTGGTTCCCTTTCTACTCGCTTCAAACACTTTCCCACAGTGGAAGTGCTTGCTCAGAATAAAGGAAAGCACATCTTAGTTACTTCCTCTTTCCTCAAGTTTGCGGGAAACCATGCTCCCCCATACCCCGCTCAGGGAGGTGATGCCTGCGGCGTCACCATCGAAGGCTATGCGATCAAACGATCGCGTTCCTTGACAGCAAATCTACTCGAGAATCCTTACAATTGAACTTAATGTTCTTGCGAATTACATGAAATGTTTTTGAGTTGAGAGTTTGACGTTGTTTCAGTTGGAGTTACAAGTTTGCAAACTGGCAGTTATTAAGTCGATTTTTTAAAAGTATTTTAAGCTTCAGCAGAAGAAGTGGCATTTTGCATTTCATACAATTATTTTAATATATCATGCAGTTATAGGTTTGAGGGGGGAAGGGGCATTTATTTACTTTTATGTAACACGAGAAACCATGCCTCTAAGCAGAGCCTCCGGGACTAATCCTGATAAAACTTGTCAACCACTGCGAAAAACGTTTAAAGAAACTGCAAGAAAAAGTGCCGGATTGACTTGATTGATCAACGCAGACAAGTTAAAACAATAAAAATTCTGTAGAAAATTTGTTGACCTGTGAATCTCTACTTTGAAAAGATCAATAGTCACGTGTAATCTTGTGCATCAAGTCGATAATTTGTCGACTCAGTTTTGCCCCGCAGGCGAAATATCAACTGTGCGTTTAGTAAAAACTTATTTTACCACTACTGCGGAAGGTTTACCATGAGCGTAACAGCATAGCAGCATAACAGGAACGACACAAGCATATAGCTGACGAAATATGCTTTCATTGTTTCAAGGGGCATTTATTCGGAATCAAGTTCTAATGAAAGGGAACTTATGCCGCTTGGCCGAGGAAGACCTGGGCTATGATCAATTCATGTTAGGAAAAATGTCCATTGGTCAAATAGATAAGTTTTTTCATGCTTAGTTTTTCATATTTGAGCAAGGCGCTGAAATTGGAGGAGATTTTCAATTTTTTTACATAAGTTAATGAAAGAGAATAGAAAACTAAACGTCTTCAGCCTTACGAGCCTTCTATGCTTCGCATTTACATCAGAGCTGGTGAAAATTTCAGAGCTCATGTAGACTGTTTTCAGTAGTATTTGACCTCTACTCAAAGAGTCCGGTTTATGCATAAACATAAAAACAAATCGCTGAAAAAAGTTCGGAAGTCTCGGACTATTTTAGTAAAGGATTAATTTAGAAAAACAAAATAACGGCACTACAAAAAACAAAAGAAAAAAAATTAGCTCTTAAATACTGTAATAATTATTTGTGTCACGCGCGCGCGCAAATAATGTTACGTATCTGAGACGTAACAACGAAAAAGAACACAGTAACTCGTTTTTCTGTTGAAGAGAGACGTACATTTTCTGAAAGCAAGAAATTTTGATATATTTACAAATCTGAAATGGGTAATTGTCAATCTCGCGTTTGCTGCTGTTCAGAGACGATTAGCGAGACTTCCGTTAACAACCGTGCCTTAAAAAGAGGCCGAAATTTCGACAAATGCGCGCTTAGCCCATCTGAGTCAGTGAAAAGCGCGAATTCAGAGAGAGGCTACCAAAGTTCAAGATCCTCTCCACAATCACCGCTTACACCATTGGAGCGCCTTCAAAGAGCGAGAAATCGCTGTAGTAAATGGCAGAGTCGGTTGGAAGAAGCCTTGGCGAGATCAGAGCGGCTGAGACAAAGCGTGACTTCAGGGTCTGAAGAGAGATCATTCCTTAGCTGTTCGTCATGTGACAGCAGGAATGAGCACCATGGGGATGCAGAAGATAACTACAGTGCAAGATCTGGCAGCGTTGCATCATTCCTGGCGCGGCTTCGAGGTTCAACGGAGGACCTACGTCGGAATCCGACATGTGGTGCTTCAGGTCAGGAGTTTGACAGCGCTTCTGCCTTAGAAGAACTTTCTGATGACTTGCCTGACTGGCTCATTAATGATCTAGCCGCAGTTTCGTCTGGAACGCTCAGTCCTGGAGAGATTCCCGACTCCCTTGACCCGGAAATCGCCGCCCTCTTGCCTGAAGGAAGCATCTGTCCCAGCATTTCATCTAACTCATTCTCAATAACTCATTCTCCTTTGCGTGGTCCTCCTTCGCCTGATACAGACGCAAATCGAACCAATAGCACCAGGAGCATCAGTGATTCTTCCCCTTCTCCCACTATAAGTCATCTTTTCGATCCACCGCGTGCAGTGCGCCAAAGAGCATCCGTTCGGCGTCATTCGGTAGAAGGTTCAGTTACTAGCAGTGGGAGTGAGGACAACGTGAATGCTGAGAATATACAAGAGAGACAACTCCCGACTATGCACACGGTTGTTCAGAGATTCCAAGGCTACCTAAGAAGAACTACCCTTCGAAATGCTGTCAGACCGCTGGAGCGATTTTCAAGAAGCATAGATCGCTCGACTCGTCAGTTTCAAAGCAACTTGCCTTCTTCTGGAAGACCCACGGGGGATTCTACACAATTGTCCAATTTCGGCAACTCCGATTCCGTAGAGTCAACCAGTCTCAACGACGCTTCCCCTCGGAGATGGCTGAGTGCGTTGAGAAGGAGCTCCCGTCCCTCTGCAAGGGTTTCGCCTTCTCCCTACAACTCGGGTCCCGCGCAATCCAACAGTGTCAGCAACAGTCCCCCACGGAGATGGCTGAGCGCCTTGAGAAGGAGCCCCCGTTCCTCTGCGAGAGTTTCACCTTCTCCCGGAAAGGTGAAGAAAATTGAAGTTCAACCTGACGATGACAACAAAACTAAGATGTTTTGTATAATACAGCCATCGCTCACCGTCGACCCTATTATGGTGGAGACGTCCGTTATTGAGCACCGCTCATGCGAACAAGCGTCAGGGTCGACGCCAGCGTCACCATCAGCAGCTTCCACCAGCACTATCACCAGTATTTCTTCATTTGAATTTGAAGAGGTAATCAACCTAAGCTCTCCTGCGTTGGATACGACCACCAACGCAAGTCCTGCCGCGGATTGCGGCGGGACGTGAGAGCTGGGCCCTTTTTAGGTACTTGGCCTCAGGCGTCCACGGGAGCATCGAACCGGAGGCATTAGAGGTAGGACCCTTATGGAAACTCGAGGGGTGGTATATATATAACAACTTTATTTAAATAATAACATGTAACATATTATTATTAAAAAAGGGTTATAGAAGGGAGGAACTTAATCCTCATTGTAAACTATACCCCAGATCATTGTAAACTATACCCCAGATGGTCGTGACTGGTAAACACGGAACGTAGGGTACGTAAATTTAAAACTTCCCCCACCCCAAAATCTGATAAATTCACTGCACTCCTCTTCTCCTTCAAGTTTTAAAAATTATCCATGAATTTGCACCCAAGGCGGATCAAGGCTGAGGTCCCCCTACAAGGGGATAATTTACGCAAAACGATAAAGCCTTTTCAGCCAAAATCGCGGCTTCAAGTTAAGCCTGGTGCATGGTGAGGCGTCTCCATGTTATATCTCCCTGCTTTACACTCCTCACCCCCCCCCCCCTTGTAGTTGGGTAACCGGTGACAGAAAAGTGACATTCATGGCATTTTGTAAAGCCCCAAAGCCCCACAGGAAATTTGTCATGGTAGATATTTAAGAATTTTTTCCACTCAGAGTATAATCAAAGGAGACCGTTATCTCTCTTGAAACTCATTAACCCGGTGAAAAGTGGTCTAAATGAGTATTTTTACTGAAATTCCTCCTAACCGCGAGAGATTAAAATTCCGATGCCATCTCCTGGAGACGGACTCCTCTAACGTACAC
>NC_142526.1:10140102-10165102 GCF_964205215.1 Stylophora pistillata | reverse complement strand
GGTGTTTGAAACTGACCAAAGCGACCAGGCTAAATCGTCACATCGAGCATAAAAATACACGAATCAAATCTGGCTTAAAGTAAAAGGATTTATCTGATGCAACGCATTTCCAAACATGTCCGCGACATTTCCAAACATGTCTGAAACACTCGATGCCCAAAATCTACCTCAACTACTACATTGCTTTACGCCAATTTAAAAAAACTGCCCTGCATGATAGTGCCTATCGAGCACTTTCCCGAACAGAAAAAACCAAACCGAATTTCTGATTCTATTCCTTTACGACCAGAATAGTAATTGTAAAAACCCTTCCCATTTCTCACCTTCAGAGGCTAAGCTCAGCTCGATCCGCTCTATGATTTAAGATCGAAATATTGCTCATGTGGTTAGTCTTAAATATTTGCGTGACTTTTGTTACGACGTGACAAGCAATGGATGACGGAAGAGGAAGTGGATGAATGATCGCATGACTAAGCTATAACAACACGCGAACAACAGAGATAGGAATACATATAATAACATAATACGTGATTATCTCTCTCTATAAACAGGGAGATTTTATGCCACAATCGTTCTCGGTATAATTATATGATTAATTATGTATGCAAACAAATCTAAAAAATTAAAAAATCAAAAAGAGAAAGGTAATGTATTTTTACGTCTACAGTATATCTATCACCGACTGAAGCAAATTACACCGTCAGTTTACGGCGTTAAACCCTACATTACATATATCACCGACTGAAACAAAAGAGGCCGTTAATTAACGGCGTTAATCCTATACAAGAGCCAATTAGGGCTCTTGTCCTATAGTATATACATTACCGACTGAGATGAATTACGCCGTTAGTTAACGGTGTAAAATCTTCCAGTATACTGCATTATCCAATGTTCTATCTTACGCCTTAGCTTGCTATTTCTTAGCACAGTTGCCTTGGTAGGTCTTAGCTTGAAAAGTGACGGGGTGGGTGTTTGTAAAATATTTCTCGGGGTAGTTCGACACGACAAGTCATCGATTCATAATTGGTTGTCTGAGAAGTATGACAAAAAATAGAATTAGAACTAAGTTCGTCATTCTTCGAAAATTTCGTCGATGGAAATGCTAAAAGTGGCAGAAGATAGTCAATACAATGAAAATAGAAACGATCGATTCTCGTGAGTTGGTTGTGCTACAAACACAATTTGGTTTTCTTTACATACATACATGCATACTAACTTTATTGGAACTCCCTTAAACAGGGCTTTTCAGTCATAATAAACTAACTAAACATATTTACACAAACAATTTAAACTAAAATTATTTCTTATAAAACACATTTTTAAAAAGAGTCTTAAAACTATCAATTTCTCTCACATTCTTAATATTCTCAGCTAGCCCATTCCATTCCCTTGGACCCCGGTAGTAAAACCCCCTTTGTCCCGTTGACAGTCTACATCGGGGAACCACAAAACTATTACATCCCCTTGTATTCCTAATTGTGAACTCCTGAACGTTTAACAAAAAACTTAGCTAAATAATCTAGCTGGAGCTAGACCATTTACACATTTAAATGCTAAGACCAACTTATCAAATAGAACTTTCTCTGTAACATCTAACCATCTAAGAGATCTCTGATCCTGAGAGATATGGTCAAACTTCCTTAACTCTAATACAACTCTCGCTGCAAACTTCTGCACCAACTGTAATTTGTGTAGATTATGTTTAGATGTCTCCCCCACACTGAGGAACAATAAAATGATTTACGGAAAACAAAGCTCTCGTAGTAAACAACTCATCTACCCAAAGTTACCCATGTTCTACCACGTTAAACCTCATCTACCCTAAGTTGGCCAAGTTCTACCACGTTAACCGTCATCTACCCCAAGTACCCATGTTCTACCACGTTCAGAATGGCAAGGATGAAATCTTAAAAATTCCTTAAAATACTTTCATTAAATTCTTTTTAAAATCATTGAACGAAGCAGCGTCTCTAATGGATTTTGGAAGCTCGTTCCATGCCTTGGCTCCACGAAAGCTGAAGGATCGTTGCCCTGTGGCGAGGCAACATTTAATCAACTCCAAGCCGTTACGTGTCCTTGTAATTCGGTTATGGATCTGGGAGCGTTTCCTGAACCTCTGTGATAGATACGCAAGAGTGTCTTCATTGGGGCTTTTATACATCATGACACAGATATTAAACTTTGAGTCTATAGTTTACGTCAAGGCATCCTAATGATTTTAGTCCTTTAAAGTTGTGATTGTATTTCTTCAGGTCGAGGAAAATTCTTGCTGCAAAGTTTTGAACAAAAATGTTTTTCTCTGAGTTATTACTTCATACTATGGAGCGATAGAATAGTTTATTAAAGACAAAAGCGTAAAGTAGTACGATAGTTTTCTTATCAAGCAGGTTTTTTATGCGATTAATCATGATTAACTTGAAGATACAGCTTGAAGAAATTTTGTTGATGTGGTCATTGTGATTCAAACTATTGTCGAGGTAGACTCCAAGGTCCTATGCCGAGGTGACAGGTTCAATGTTCTTACTCACAAGAGTTACGGTTTTTTTTTTCAGCAAACAAAAGAGTATACCCTTGATAATTGAGCATCGTTAGTTATTGCTCACTGCACCCCTAAAAGTGTAAGTAATTTTGTTGGACTCCTTTCTCTTCACACTTTCTGCTCTGAACTTCAACCATCGTTCCAGCTTTCTATTCGTTACCACCACTCAAATTAACTTCAGATCTTGTTTTTTATAAGTGACCTGAAGGAATCAAACCCTCAATCTCTGACCGTCCTTTCTTCACCGGCAGTGCCCTAGCAGTGTATCGTCTGAACCTTTGTACCATGCAATTTTATCAAATATTTGAGACAATACGCGTGTTCTAATACGTTAATAGGTGTGTCTAAACGAGAGCATGTAAACACGGTTGTGAGGTATCGCTTTCTACGTTCCCTCAGGAGTATTTTATAACAGCAACAGAGGATTTTTCCCTCTGTGTTTACACAGCCTAATCCAAACACTCGGGGGGGGGATGGGAGGACTCCACGAATCGTCAAAGAGTCCTGGTTGAACAAAACAGGTGAATATAGTTGGTTCAAGAGGTCAACCTATTCACGTCTTTAGTGGAGTGTCCCAAAGCAGGGTGTATGAACAGCCTCCACCGGACTAGACGAAGTTCATCGCCAGATGGGTACAAATGGCGATGCTCTAAGGACAGTTGCATTGGAAGGGTATCGATACGCCATAATCGATGGCTTTACGGCAGTAGAGTTTCCATTAACAAGCTATTAACCCTGTGGTACACTTAGGCACATAATTTTTCAACTTCTCAAGCAGTGCACGAAACCTCAGTCGACGGCGAAACAACACTAACAGAAATGGTGGTAGACTGCGGGTATTAATTAACAAGAATGTCGTTGGTATTATTCCAAATGAGGGCTGCGTTTGTTATTCCTAAAATGTTTTTGCAAAGGCGGGACAGCTTCGCATTTTCTCTGTTTCAAGGTTTGACTTTATAAACTAACAAGTATGTCCTTTCTCCATTAACAACAGCAAAACGCTCACTAAAAATACTTATTCTTAATCATTTCGTCCAAGACCATATGCTCATTTCGATTTCTCTTTATTGTCGCGAACAAATACATAAACTGAAACTTGGCTTAATAACTTGGATAATAATTATTTACGTCATCAATGCACATAACTGACCCGACCATAAAAGCTATACGCCTCTAATAATATACATAAAAATTAAATTGCTTTCAATTTCGTATAATATGCCTATTTCCTTTTTTTTTTTCAAATTCACCCAAAACAATACTTTAATAAGGCATGGTGTCATATATGAAGACTTTTCTAACACTCGCTAAGCATATAATAGATCTGAGTTTGCAAACTTTCACATTTTTGCGAAATTTAAAGTTACTGACCTTCCCCTTTCATTTTGGTGCTTTAGTTTTCGAAATTGCAAACAAATGTTGCTTACAAAAAGCAAAATATAACTTGTAAAATATTTGGGTATCATCCAGGTCATTTCAAAATTGACTCTAGCGTTAAACTTAGTAAAAAAATCCGGACTCTTAGCCCTGTAAAACTAAGTTTGTGCTCTATGCATCCTTCACCTGACTGCAGGTAAAGGCGTGTGAGGAATTCCTTAAAGTTACGGACCATGTTCTGCCATATGATAGGTAGTCTTTACAAATATAAAAATTATCTATAGTTATGTCAATCCCACCAACTGTTAAATATCATAATGTCCTTTTCAAATAAGTTCTGTAAAACCAGAACCGTAAATATTTCTTGGAGCCAAAAGATGTAAAATGTGCTTCGTTGGAAGGGCAAGTTCGCAATTCAGTCAAAGAATTGAAGTAAAATGAAAGCTTACCCAAACGACTAACGACATCAATAGAAATAGAAGGCAACAAAGTCCTCTGACACTCTGTGCTCAATTTAGGAACTACCGCAATGATTGACGTATTATAATATTTCTAAGGATGCATAAATTTCCAAATAATACACCTAAAAAAAGCGCCAATAATTTCATCAACCTTAAAATTGTGTCCTCTGACGATAGTTAATAACATAATGGTTGCCACTCCACGTTACAAAATATCGCCTTTGGCAATACAAATTTTAACTTTCATATTTTAATTCCACGTTGAGAGTTTCTATCTCATCTTGGGCATGGCTGTTTACGTACCCATTTTAAATTTCAAGTAATATCTTCTAGGATTCATAACATATTATCATCTTCATCGTCGGTTTTCTCGGCTTCATCTTCAGGTTTCTTGTCAAAAAAACTTTTTCCAGGCTCATTTTCTAGGTAGAAAGAAAGTTTCAAAAGTTAAAACGTCTACATAGTTAGCATAAAACGTAAGCTGGCTTTAAACTCTTAAAACCCAGATTTTCTGGGCAGGAAGGCACAAAGATTACCGCTATTACAACTGGATTGCTTGCTAATTCATACTGCCAACGTTAGAATCGCATAATTGAATAAAATCTCGCATTCTGATTGGGTATTACGCATGGATGCGAATTGAATGCGAGGCTAAGTAATATCGTTTCGTATCTCTTGGTTCTCGCTCAAAATGAAAAACAAAGATATCAATGCTGGTTTTTTTTCCTTATTGTTATTGAATTACGCGATTCAAGGAAAATCCATTACCTGACGAGGAAATTCGGCGCTAAATCATGATTCCACATAGTCAGGTTATGAATTTTCCTATAACATGTCGCAATGAAACTTCTGAGGTTCGGCCTGCCAGAACATTTTTTTTCTCGGCACATAATCTTTACAGTTTTCCTATATATCACAAGTTCTCCATTGCACTCGGGAGTGGAGGGAGGGGGGGGGGGGGGGGAGAGAAATGCTTCAGACCCAACTGTCAAACATAATTAATATCAGCTATCACAACTTGTAGACATAAGCCTTTCCTGAAACAATTTGATAGCACACGTGAAGCAAAAAATACCGGGGAGCAAATTCATGCTCAGTTATCTAAATGAATCTGAAAACGACCTCTTGAAGAGTCAGTCACCTTTCGTGCACATTTGCCGGGAAACATGTATTTAAGACATTTTTTGGTAACTGTCGCTTCTTAGCAATGAAAGTTCAGAATAGTGCACCTAAGTATACTGATGTCGAAACAGAGCTTTTTGCTTCCGCGTCAAAGCCAATTTAGTTTCTTTTTCTGATAAAAGGTCCTTAAGCCACCGAAGTATCTTTCGTTGGTGTGGATGAGGTTTTTTGGTCAGAACTTTTGTCCATCTTTAGATGTACCTCGTCAGGAGGAAAACAGGCTCCTTTTGTATTTATGATCTGGAACACTAAAGTTAATCCCCGCGTAGCAAATATTAAGAAAATTATATCATTATTTTTGTATAGCCTTATGCCCAGAAGGGTGAAGAGGATATTGTGATTATTTAGCTTCAAAGTTGCATACAAAACTTTTAAATGTGAACGTCTTAAGAATCCCGGCAGGATTTTTGCAAAAAAAAAAGGAAAAAAAAAAAAAAAAACCTAACACTAACTAACAACAACAACGACAACATCAATAACAAAAACCAAAAATGCAACAAAAACATCAGAAAGTACCCCAAAAATATCATTAAAAATTATCAGAATCCTTCAAGTCCCGTGGCCAAATCAGACTTTTGAGAACCTGATGCACATTATTTTAAAAAAAATTGACTCCTTGATCAATTCTGCCCTATATGAAATTATACATACTCCTATGTGCGAACAGTTCTAATGTTTCACAACCTCTTTCTTGGGATCTATAAGTTTCTAGACAGCGAGATATTCCAAATCGAAGTAAAACATAATTAGAGAAAGCCGCCTGCTCACCTGTCGCGGACGTTTCGTGTTCCCTTGAAAGACAAATTCATCTCCCACTTGAACGTACTTGACAATTGAACCAACTTGGACATTTTCTGCTTTCACCTCCTCATCCTTCCAGGTACCTACGAGATCTTTCGTCACCAGTTGATAAGGTTCACCCACACCGGATCCTTCTTCATTGATCTTCCTCCCATATATAAGGCTAGTAGCACCACTAGGGTGAGTGTTTGATATTTCAACAACTACGCAGTGACCTTGTTTGGCATTGTCTGCAGCTGTTAATGTCAGTCTGTTCATACGTTGGCTGAGAGGTATAAAATCGTGATGCATTATGGAAGATTCACCGGGTGATTCTTCCATAATGCAAGGCTTAAATTGTTCACATCTCGGGCTAAGATGTAAACAGTTTAAGCCAAGCTCAACATCTGTCGTTGACTCTTTTCCACGTTTGGCTTCTTCAACAATGTCTCTCGGATTAGTCATTTCTGTTTGCGTCGTAAACTTCTTTCCAGGCCTTTTAGGCAAACTTACGGTCTTCTTTTCTCTCAGCTATGGGAAGAGAAAAAAGTACATCATGGATACAGGAAGCGAAATGTAAAAGTATTTTATCGTTTTTTAGCCATGGTTCTATTTATAGGACTCTGTGGCCTTTAAAGAAGGGAAAGGAGGTTCAAGTAGGGTAAGGTAAAAGGATAAGGGTGGGAAAGGTGAAAAACGCAAATGAGAAGGCGAAGGAAACTAAAGCATTAACCCTTAATTGTAGAGACGATTTTCCATTTTATCAAATTCGAGAAAAAAAGAAAAGTTCCAATGAGGAGTCGAACCTCAGAATTTTTAGTTTATTTTTCTATGTTCCACGTTCGCAACAAGACGAAAATCATCTTTCCCCTTTCACTTATGAGCTTAAAGTTCACTAAACCCTCTGTAATTTATTAATTGTCACCCTTGCAACATGTATTCGCTAAATGTTTTCTAGCTCAAAGTGTTTCTCTGTTTTTTAGTCAAGTATGAGCTGCCAGACATAAACTGAAATTGTGATACCGTCTCAGTTCAAGTTGACGCATGTACATCTATGATTGTTTTTGTTGCACGGCAAGTGTTTTGAATGTCATTAATATTTTTATCATTCAATCACTACACATCCTACACCAAGTGTAACTTGTAGATGAATTCAAAGTGACTTCAAGTCAAATGAATTCAAGTTGACTCACACCATCCCGCTCCTGATGCGGATTTTTGAAATTATTGAATGAAAACGTTTACAAGAAAATAGCTTCCTAACTTCCAAACATACCTGTATATCTACATCTCTTTCAAGTGATAATTTAGTGTCCTAAAATGGGAATAAAATCGGTCTAATAATAAAATTATCATTCGATGCACTTAAGCTACACATTATCATTCTTAGTATGTAACCCTCTCAGCATCATGCCCAGGCTTAGCACAACGAATAAACACTGACACCAAAAAATATATACATAAATGCAAAGAGGGAAATTACGCTTTCAGCTTGGTAAGGTAAATACCATGGAACACAGCACGGGTAGGGATGCACCAATTAACATGCTGTACAAAGAGAAATGCTTTTAAATTTATAAAGTATTTTAAATTCAGCCAAGGGGCTGCAAGCAATGAAACATTCTTAATAACACGTCTGCGATGTAATGAAGAAGATTACGGAAGTTCAGGTAGTAATTTCAAATGAATACTGCAATGTGTACAAAATGCACATGACATGAAGCTCATTTCCAAAAATGTCCCTACGTTATCCCATTTGACGTACCTGTTTATGTTCAATATTGTTCAATATTGAGGATAAATATGGTTGATTAGAAAATGGGAAATTCCTACTACAAAATTAAATTTCTTCCGAGGAGCAACCAAACGTACCCTGGCATCAGCTTCGAACTTTCTCCTAAAACTAAGCCGCTCCTCTTTTCCCGGCTGTTGTTCTTCGTCCTGGGAAAATAATTAAAAACACTCATGAGCTCAACAGTTTCTCTTAAGAAACTAAAGTTAATGCAGCTTCGCAATAGCAGATTCTGAAGAAAGAGTGGATTTGGAAAGCTATTACTTCAAGCAAGAAAGCAATGCCTCTCAAAACAACAACAGAATGAGACAGAGCAATATTTGAAGCTCAACCATTATCCTCTACGGCCTAAAATTAATATAAATTCAAATCCGTAAATCTGCCCCGGCTTCAACCGACTATTCTTTTTATAGAGTTTGATACTTGGAAAATAATCTTAATTATCCCCATAAATGAAACAACACAATGACCCTACTGATAAGGCTTTAACGTCTCCCTTTTAAAGCTAACTACGAATGATAATCTGAACACATGTACGAGAATGACATCTTCGTGAATTCAAGAATGCATTCATCTGAACAGCAACTATCTTAAAGAGAGAAAACACAATCATAAGATACGTGAGAATGCATTTCCCTTAAAGAAAAGCATATGAATGCAGTCAAATATCCCCATGAGCCAACTGCACTCAGCAGGTCTTCGTGGCAAGAGAATACCAGGAGTATTTTGTGCGCAGAATTTATGCCACTGGGCGAACAGGGCACCTTAAATTTAAAAAAAATTACGATAACCCTAACAAAATACTGAGTTTTCCACATGTCTTTTCAAGAAAAGCAGCAACAATAATTTTTACACACCATGCCAATAACGTCTTAAGATGTACAGCACCGAGTTTATAGGATATGCCACACAACTATGAACTGCCATAAAAGGTCTGATTTAGAACTTTGACTAAACTTTACATGAAAAATACAATTACAATATAAATGAACTTAATACGTACCGATGGCATGATCGTGAAGCGGAACAATTCTTCGACCTTCAAAAATTAAAAAAAAAAAAAAAATTAGACCACGAGTAGTACCATCTTTTCGGCCAAGTCCATTGCGTGAGTCAAAAAAAAATTCATTTAAAAAAAATTAATGTTAGCGTGCTGCGGGAACTATTGGAGTGAAGCCGATGCGCCGCGGAAGCTCCACGAGTGAGCGCCATCTGACTCCTCGAGCGACAAATCCGATACGTATTATGGCTGAAAACTGAAAACTTAACTTGGATTGCTTTTTGAAACGGTGACCATCATATCAAAATATAGGTGTTCATTTCCAAAAGGTACTATTAAATAGATGATATTGATTAAGAATCTTTCACTTATCAAAAATTTTAACACATCCCCAATTAATCTTCTAGTCGTAAATTTCATGAACAACGATTCAAGCATGGTGAATCTAATGCACGCGTCTCATAAACTCAAGACATTCATATATTTTGCGCTTCTAAACAATGTAACCCTTCCTTGAATAAAGCATCAGTCAAAATTTTTTTTTGGCCTCGTTTGCCTTATTTCTATCCAGGTTAACTAGTGGTTCGCAAGCATCTCCTCTTACGACTGGGTGGCACTGTAACGTGCCCACTCAGACCTCTCCCGACTCGTCTCAAGTCTTCCCGCGGCAGAGAAACGCTTGACCTGCAGCGCTCATAATGAAGGGCTAAAGGAATGATGACTTTCGAGTGCTCTCCGGTGTATTAGCTTAGGAAAAACAATGGGCTTAAAAAGTCATCCTGACTTCCCAACAGGATGTCATGAATTCATCATTGAATTTCCCTAACTTGAAGTCAGTGGAACAGTTCTCTACCTTCAGTAAATTAAAAGTCGAAACCTTGACAAAACTCCATTCACCTAGACAACTGAGGAGTATCGCCTTGTACTACAGTTCACTAACTAGTACACCGTGTGTATTAATAATTCCAGGTAGATAGAGGTGCCGCAAATGGAACAACGTTGTGACCCTGATAACAGGACTTCTGTCTAAGCCACATTAACCTGAATTCAAGACACTTTGCGTGTAGCATCCAACTAACATATGTTAACAGATGTGAAATATCATTCACAGTAAACATAATAAAACCTACTAATAGTTTACTACTTGGAAAATAATCTTAATTAGCCCCATGATTGAAACACCACAATGACCCCATTGATAAGGCCTTAACATATCTCTTTTGAAGCTAACTACAAATGATAATCTGAACGACATCGTCGTGAATTCAAGAATACATTCATCTGAACAGCAACTATC
This sequence comes from Stylophora pistillata, assembly GCF_964205215.1. Taxonomy (NCBI): domain Eukaryota; kingdom Metazoa; phylum Cnidaria; class Anthozoa; order Scleractinia; family Pocilloporidae; genus Stylophora; species Stylophora pistillata. Next base: position 10,154,674 of record NC_142526.1, on the reverse strand, counting down.
TTAAAGAGAGACAACGCGATGAGTAGATACATGAGAATGCATTTCCCAAAAAGATCTGATTTAGAACTTTGACTAAACATTACATAAAGTATACAATTATAATCCAACTGACCCTAATACGTACCCGTTGCATGGCCAACTTGAGACGTATACTTTCCAGGGAAAAATATGATATCAATCTAATAAACGATTCAAACATATGTTGAGTTTAATGCACGCGTCTCATAAACGCAAGACATTCATATATTTTGCGCTTCTAACCAAACAGAGCCCTTCCATGAATAAAGCTTCAGTCTCGAAATATTTTCTCGCTACGTTTGCCTTACTTCTATCCACGTTTTCTAATGGCTCGCAAACAATTCATCTTACAACTGAGGTGGCATGGTAACGTACCTGCTTAGACCTCTCCTAACTCGTCTCAAGTCTTCCCGTGGCAGAGAAAAGCTCGACCTGAAGCGCTCATAATGAAGGGCTAACGGACTGATGACTTCCGAATGCTCTCTAATTAGTAATTTCCCTAAAGACAAGTAAATGAATGTGGTCAAATCACCCCCATGGACAAACTGCACTGGAGTATTTTTCACGCAGCATTTATGCTACTGGGCAAAAAAGGCTCCTTAAATGAAAAACTCAATGAGATAGAAATACAAAGAGCTAAACTTCTCTTATTGAATGACTTAAAGAAGCCAAAGCTAAATGGTAAAGTCTGCTCGTGGAATCGACAGAAAACACAATGGAAAGTCTGTCCTTACGGTATTTACGCCCTCCTTTTTTTTTTTTTTTTTAATCAGAAATCTCATTCGTTTGCTTCGCTCACTCGTTCAATTTCTGATACTACCAACTGACTAACGCACTATACCCAGGCTTAGCACAACGAGTTAACACTGACACCATTTTTTTAACGCACATCAGTTTAATACATTAAAGCAAAATGGAGAAATCATGTTTTCACCTTGGTTAGGTAAATATTTTGGAACACAGCATGGGTAGGGATGCACCAATTAACATGCTGCACAAAAAGGAATGCTTTTAAATTCATGAAGTATTTTAAATTCAAATGAATAAAGGCTGATAGTTTCTAATAATGCGTAATCATGCGGGAGACTAGTTTTTCCACACACGCGCGAGCACGCACCAGCATGGCGTGATACGCAGCCCCTATGCGCTGTGGCAGAAGCGGGCACCATGTTTAAATGTCGTTATAAAAAGTAAAGGTGGAAGTCCTCTTTGGAGCGACCAATAAAAACTTCACGGAGAAATACAGCATCGCATTGTAAATAATGTACATGTTTATGACAGATGTTCGACGTTTTTATCAACGTTAATCATTATTTCGCGTGAATCAGCGGACGCGAGTATCTAAAACCAGCTATAACATGTTGCAATAGACAGAGAAGTATAGCAGTACATCGTTATAGCATTTATGATTGCTCCAGTTCTCATGAAGTAAGGTCTGGCAATCGCTATTTGGTTGATATTAACACGATTGGAGGTACATGTTTGTAGTTACTTCTGATCAATTGATCGACATCATTTCTCATAACATAGCATTCTTTCAAAACCATCATTATCAAGAATGCTAAAGCTTTTAAATGGTACACCCCCTTGAGTGCCTAACTGCCCGCAAAATCGAAAGGGAAAAGAGGGATTGAAATTGGATCATTTACCAAATTGTTTGTCAGAGACTAGTTCTTAAAAATAATGTTCATGTACCTGCATTGTTGTATTATGGACAGATGGTTTGAGGCCAGCTGTTTTTGGTGTATCAAGTACTTTTTCCAGTCTACCAAGCACAGATCTTGTCTCACCTGCAAAGAAAACTAGTATTAAGCCATGACAATAAGTATTGGGTTGAGTAAAATTAAGGATTTAAATATCATGTTTTCAGACGTTTCAGAAATAGTCAGAGGCGCACAGTGACAACAGTTACATGGGAAATTTATAAAACTTCTGAAACCACAAGTGAATTAATTTATCCTTTATTTTACAAGGAAAAAAAGCAATTACTTGTTTTTAACTTAAAGGGAAATATCATTTTTCTATTGAGGTAAAAAATACGCTCTGTTGCCATTTCAGTGTTCAGTTAATGTCAATGAACAGTTAGACGCACAAATCAGCTAATTAAATTTTAATTTTGGTATGACAATACCAGAGGAAAGAAACCAGCCTTTCAGTAAATCAGCATTAAGTAATTTTGCCCTCTACTTTATACTGATAATGACTTGATTGCATTGAATAGATTTGAGTCACTCAATAAAACTGTACACTACAATGTAGGAGTTTGCAAAAACGAGTCGTCAGAATAATGACTTTTTCTGACCCTAGATCTCATTCTGAGCCATCACTGAAGTCTCTCAGACTCCTAAAATTCGCTGATATAATTCATCTTGAAATTCTCTCTTTTGTTTATCAGTGGTACCATAAACTAAGCCCTTTTTTTTTATTAATTGTTTTTAACCTAGTATCTTCTATTCGTTCAAATAATAGACGTCAATCACAGATTGAGAATCTGTTTGTTAAATCTGTTCCTACCGCTCAATATGGCATTCATTCTCCCAGTTACACTTTTTTCCAAAACTTTGGAATTCTTTATCTATTGATGCAAAGAAAATCAAGCTGTTTTCCAGTTTCCGTCAATATATCAAGAATTCTGTGACTGATGGTTAAAATGCTATTACTGATTCCTAATGGCTTACGATTATATTATCTTTAACTACTATTTAACTAATGAAGTCATACTTTTTATCTAAAACAACTATTTTGTATCTAAATTCATTCTACTCATATTATTGTTTAGGTCACCTACTATTTAGTTGTTCCAAACTCTGCACAATGAACCTACAATTGAAAATTTCTTTTCCTTCACAATCTCTTGATTTTTTGTATTTAAAACACTAATTTGTGATCAATTATTATTCTGTGTGAGTTTAAATAAAAATTGACTTGACTGTTCTTGGTTGGAGGTATCATAAGTTGTCTGACTTTGTAAGCATTTGTAGCAATTCTAAATGTGATAACCTCTTCTATGATTATAATTACGATCCGTAAGGACTGAAAATGTACCAAACACAGCTTGTGAAAACCATTTATGACAGTACACTTAATAATAAGCAAACTTAACAAAATAAAGAAAAAGTAAATATATGCCTGTGGTCTGACTGCTGGTCTTTCCTTGGCAAAAGGTTCAGCTATGGTTCATTTACCCACCAGCTGTAGACCAAACAATGCCCTACTGATAGTTAACATAATAAACAATCAGCTTTCCTTTTCAAAATTTGTCACTTTTTCAGGGTTTTCTCTAAGTTTTTAAGTAGCCGGAGTTTTTTGAAAAGAAGACGGTTGTGGGTCCGGAGGAGCTATTTGATGGATCTCAGCCCATCGTTTCTAGGGGGGCCCGGGGAATGCTACCCGGAAAATGTTTGAAAACTGGAACGCTGGAAAACGCATTACCTGGCATTTTGGGCCATGAAACTCAGGCCCCGTCCACACGTATCCGGACATTTTTGAATCCGCAACTTTTTCTTTCCGGATGCGAAAATGTCTACGTCCACACGTTATGTAATCACAGCATATTCAAATCGAATTCGCCCGTCCACGCGTATCCGGATTCACTCCAGATTCACTCTAGTACCCAGTATGACTCTATATATATTGGTTACGGAGCATGCGCTACGGCATTTAGCAGCCGCGGAAATTCAATGTTTCAGTTTACGTGCGCCAATTCTAACAGTTAAAAACATGTCGAAATCAGGCAAGAAAGCTAAGAAGAATGAGGGGAACAAGCCAGAATCATTCATATGGAGCGACGACGAAGCAGAGTTGTTATTGAACGTGACAATATAGTACAAAGCCGCAAAATCTATGGAGAACATTGACTAGGAGTCGTGCCAGAGTAAATATGCCAATATTTTAGATCGCTTCGTAAATCACTATTTGCCTTTGATCGGCGGTCATATTTAACTCTGCGCGGTAAACACTGGCGCCAATTTTGTGAGGTCATCATATCAAAAAATATCCGGATTCGACCGTCCACACGTATCCAAAATGTTATCGGATTAAAAAATATCCATTCTGGAGAGCGGATTAAAAAATATCCGGATTTGCTTGCAAATTCGCCGGATACGTGTGGACGATAGCCGTATCCGGAAAGAAAAAGTTGCGGATTCAAAAATATCCGGATACGTGTGGACGGGGCCTCAGACATTAGTGGAATGAATTAAGCTACAATTATACTGTGAAAGCCATGTTACTCAAAGAAAGAATAAGCGACATTTCAACAATGCAATCATATGAACAAAAAGTGGAATGATATTTTTTGTATCTTTTTGGTGGTTTTTTTGGAGCTAATGAGCCTGGCAAATATTGCCACTTGACAACTTGTAAACTTGGCACATACTTGAAGGAATAGACCGGTAAACGGGAATTAATCCGCTCGGTAACGGGAACAAGCCTAACAGTCCAAAGGTCTAGTATCTTCGGTTTTTCCGTCACAGAGGGTGTGGACAAAACGTGGCCTAGGCCATGGCCTACCCTATGGCCTACCCTATGGCCTAACCTATGGCCTACCCTATGGCCTACCCTATGGCCTACCCTATGGCCTACCCTATGGCCTACCCTATGGCCTACCCTATGGCCTACCGGTGGTCAGTTTTTTAAGAACATAAAAATAAAATCAGTAAGAGTCGAACGAATACGCTGGCGTACAATTATCTGTCTCTGAAAAGGGTATACTAAGAGGTCGCTAACACGATTTTCAACGTCCGAGGGAACGAAACACTGCAAATATCACAGCACCCAACCTAACGGTAAGTTAAGGGGGAGGGGAGAGGAGGGGCCAATATTGCGTGCTCGCAGAGGATATGTAAAATGGCGGCTTTACGATGAAGGCTGTGAGTTGGTAACATATAGTGGAGTGCTGGTGTAAAAATTTAATGAACGGCGTTATATCGGAGGGCATATCCAGGTAGGAAAAAGCAAACATTACTTGCCAGGCCAATGTTTTAAGTGCCTCTTAAGTGCTGTAGAGTATATTGAATTTGCAACGAGCACCCCGTGACACGCACGCATCGCCGTCGTAAACATTTCGCAAACTTTACTTGCTTTTCCAAAAAAAGGGCCAGTATTGCACTAATTTGAAAGGAGAGCTGATAGGATGATGTATGCCCAAAAGTTGCGTTTAAGCGGCTTCTATTCCTTGATGTCCTTATTCTATCAGAAGGTTTATTAGAAATTTTGATAGGAATGTGGCCGCCAAAACAGCAGAAGAAAGTCGTTGGTAGGACAGGACTCAGGAAAACGTTGAAAGGTTTTCAGCAATGCTATCCTTTTAAAAATCTGACCACCGGTAGGCCATAGAGTAGGCCACAGGGTAGGGCCATGACCTAGGCCACGTTTTGTCCACACCCCGTCACAGAACATAAGTAGACAACAAGAAAAACTTGGCTTCATTCGTTTTGCGTTTTCCTTGACAAAAAAGATCTAAGGTTGATTGCTTTCGCTTTTGACCTCGCAGGTCATTAATTTTCGCAATTTCGTACTGATAGTCACCTACGAAGACTACTTTTTCCCAGTTTCCTGCTCGCACTAATAACGCATTCATGTATCGAAATCTAATATGGCGGACAACACGGATGTTCCGAAAACACTGACCCCCAGTCCATGGACCCGCCTACGGACCTGGTTCACGGACCCCTGTACGGACCGGTCCTCGGATCCTCTACGGACCCCCCTTTCCGGATCCCCCCATGAAAAGACAATAATAACAATGACAACCTATAGAGATTTGACTTATCGTTGTTTTTTTGTTCGTGATGGCGAAATTTTGACTGTTAATATTCCAAACATTACCGTGGCAGTGAAAGGAGGAAAAAAGCCGACTAAAAAGTAAAAAAAAAAAAAAAAAAATGAAAAGACCGATAACTTAGCTAAGTTGTGAATATATACCCTTCTGCATTCGCTGCCACTGATTGCCTCCGCCATTTTGTTCGGCTCATTCCCCTGCGTGTTCATTGACTCGTCCCAGTCTTCCACAATATAATATTCCTTCTCTTCTCTCTCGTGCAACCATGGATGACTGGTGAGCTTTTGAATTCAATCACCTTTGTTCCTTTGTTTTTCTGTGACATCTACATCTAAAACAGTTTACAAATATATGTTGCTTTCTTTAGCAGCAATTTCGTCTATGAAATTATGTCAAGTGACGAGGTGAGTTGAATTTGTTATATTTCAAATGAACAAGTCAAATCTCTACAAGTTGTCATTGTTATTATTCTTTATATGTCTTTATACTCGTCATCTGTGACAGTATTCTCAGCCGGCGAAGATCTCTATTGACAACTACCATTCAAAGCACCTGTTGATGTGCTGCCGAACACTTCCAATGCTTTTCCTCATCAGATATTCCTCTCTTTAATCGCTCGAAAGCCTTATCCCTCCCTTTACAATAGAAACCCACGACGGCTTTCAACACACTGGACATGACGAGATGTGATGTAAGCCGTTGTCAGTAGTGACTAAGTCAAAAGGTTGGAATAACGTTGCGTGCTGCGTGGCGTGGCCACTGACCAGAACAGATTAGTTTTCAAATAGGTTTAGATTAAGTTAGCTCTTTTCAAACAAGAACTATTAAAATTTAAAAAAAAAAAAAGAATATTTTCAAACTGTCAGTTTAAGTTAAACATAGTAAACATTGCTATAAAGTGAGTATATATGGAAGGCTGGTAACTGGTTTACCAGTTTAAAGATCTTTTAATGACTTATAAGATCTTCAACTGCACGCAGCAAGGAGCGAGTATGGAGAAAGTGGCGAGATCCGAAACATCTTGAAAGCACGTGAGGGTAAGCATGGAACTGCTATTTTGACGGTTGACGGTAAAAATTTATTTACTTTTTAGACAACTGACCTTTGAATATTAGGTCCTCTGACGGTGGACGGTTAAACCCCTATGAGACCCTTTAATGGTGCGTCGTCTAGACTTTTGTGTTGTGCGTGTTTATCAAATATTGAGATGAAAAGAGTGTTCACATTGGCCGATAATTGTGTCTGGATGAGATTATGCAAACATTTCTAAGAGGTCACACTTTCTATAATATTCCAGGAGTATTTTATAACAGCAAAAGAGGATTTTTTTCCTGTGTAAACACAGCCTCATCTCAACACCAAGGATTGTGAGTAATAAAAATAAAAAAAAGCCCGAGGCTCAGTCGAGACTTTGCACAACTTTCTCGAATTCTCCCAATCCCTGTCGTGTTTAGATGGAATGATAACACAGAAAATCTTCTCTTTTGCTTGATTGTTCTACCTATGGTTCAATTTTTAATTTCAAACTATATTTTTAAAGCCTCATTCCTTTAGCAAAACATTTACTTTATGAGAAATTTCCTCCCCTAGATCGAATGTTTTCATCTTCAAGATATGAACAAAGAAATTGTTTGCAGATGCCATTGCTGCATAAAACATCTATCTTACCATCTCATTTTCAATCACTTGCCACCCAAAATGGCTGCAATGGAGCTTAATTTCCTCAAATTGTTTCAAATCCTGTTTAAACAAGACAGATGGGTACAGTTGGTTCAAGAGGACAACCTGCTCCCGTCTTCATTATGGTGTCACAACGCAGGGTGTATGAATTCCTTGTGCTGGACTAGACGAAGTTCACTTCGAGATAGATATGAATGGCGATGCTCCAGGAGCAGCTGATATGGAATACCATTGATACGCCATAATTCTTGGTTTTATGGCACTAGGCTTTCATTTTGACAAACTATCAACCCTGCAACATACGCTTCGGCTGAAATTTTGCAACTTCTCAAGCATGAAACTTCACTTAATGACGAAACATAACCAACAGAAACGGTGGTAGATCGCGGGTATCACTAAACTAGAATGGTTTAGGTATCATTCAAAAACATGGGCATGCTACGCATGCAGGAGTTGTTTTTTCGGATACGTAGGTTGAAATGGGACACTATATAACTGATGTTGGTGTCTGAATAATTGTTGGCAAAAATAAACTGCATTGGTACAACGCTTCCTGCAGTCCCCTCCACAGCCCTCATTTAAACTTGTCACGCAACGCTATCCCTCTCTCCAACATTGCATGACGAGCCTAAACAACAACCTGCTCGTAGGTTAAAATTGTGCTTCTTGCCGTTCCTTCGTCAGAGACAAAGTCCTATTTATTATTCTGACCATTAACGGCCAGAATCAGAAATTCTGTTTGGTTTTTCCTGTGGAAGAAAATGCACAATAGCGTGCAGTTTTTAAGTGGCGTAAAGTAATGTGGTGGCATATCCAGGGAACGAGGTTGAGTTTTGGCATCGAGTGTCGGTCAGATCGGTCAGATTTGAAGTACTGGCCGCGCATCAACGATAAGCTTGTTACAGTTTATACTCATCTTTCGAGTGAACTTAAATATATTTATTTAAAGTACAAACCTAATACTGTGAATCACTACTATTGTTAACGTACTGATGAAAACAACAACCCTTGGGAACAGTAATACAACCATCTTATGTAAACGTTGGCGATTGAAACAATACGTAAATAAATATTGCGAACAAAACAATTCTACTTTTCTGACCAAAAAAAAAGAACTTGTGGAAGTCACTGCCACATACCTTTAATTTTAATCGGCCAAAAAACTTGAGGTCTATAAAATGCCTTCTGTGATATATCGTTCCGAGGCAAAAAAAACTTGAAAGGTTTGTTATTAGATGTAAGCAAGAGAAATCCTTGTAAATAAAGTAATCGCGTTCAAATACAACTTTTCATTGAGTGATCCCGCCTTTCCTCCGGTGATTTTAGTAATTCCAAATTGTCATGGATGGCATCAACTTGTTCCGAAGTCTTAGTCTCCATAACTCTCCATGTTAACAAACATGAAAAGCACTCGACAGCGATTTTGCTAAAATAGCAAAGCCCTCAATTCGAACCAATTCAATTCAATCCGCTGATCCACAAATCCGGCCCAAATACAGGCTTCGTGTAGCTTCTTGTTCAGTAACAGATGGTTGCCTCAAAATACTCTTCCATATAATTTTGCAGTGGAAAGCTCTATTTTATCTCTTACAGCCTCTGGACAAAGATATTTTCCGGTCTCCGTTCTTCGGAACAAGTAAAAGTAGATTGAACCAAGAGAAAGTATCATTCTTCAAAAGATAATAAGGTGGGCTACTTGATTGGTTGTTGCCTATCTGGACTTTGCCCTTTGCGTGCGAAATACAGGATAAAATGCAGGTTGTTTACAGGAAATTGACACGCAATGGGGTAAAGTCCAGGTTAGCTATAAGCGAATTTTATTAGTAAAAAACGTCTAAGCACGTGAGAGGTGCGTGGAAAATTAACCGACCGTACCATTCTGTCCCTTGTGAAATATTTTTCATTGAGGTAGATTTTGTCATAAAATTTGCGTTGTTTACTGGAAAATGGCATTTCATGACCCAAAAAAATCTAATCCATACTGGCGAGTAAAAGTAACACGCAATTGTAACGAGAAAGTATCGTTTAAGCAATATTTAATTAATGGAAGACTTTTAGAAGCAAAGAAACGGATATGTAACATGGCAGTCGACGCAGAAAGTAAATGTAACTTGGTGGTCGTTTCAACCGCTGCTAAAAGAACAACCATATGGCGAAAAAAAGATTATCAATCAAATATGATTTACGCAAATATCTTGCGCAAGATTTACCAGAGTCAGTAAAACTAGCCTTTCCGAAACAACACGCTATAGCGCTAAATTCGTGTTAGGCCTCCAGCTGACAGTGTATGCGTCGTAAGTGAAGGAGCGGTACACAAAACATGCACGTTTTAACTCGCTAATTGGTAAAAAACGTTCCCTGACGACCTTTCAAATCCAGACAGATCATAGCGATAAAATCCTCACGAAGGACATGAGCCATTACACTGAATAGATGATCTTACAACTCTTGTAGATGTCATCTTACCTCGTTCCTTTAGCGAAATTCAAAATTGGAATCGCTGATTAACTCATATAAAGCAATGAAATATCCTGAAGTTGCTCCTATCAACATCTGAAGTAATATTTGATTCAAAATTGTTCTTATATTCCACTCAGTCTCCTTCAGAAGGAAGAATAAGCATAGTCGTACAACGATCGCAACTCCGCCACTTTCCCAACACGACTAATATATTTCCTTAATTCGCGAACCGCTCTCTCCCTCTCAAAACGTTGATTCGCTGAAATTTGAAGACCTGTGAAACCACAAATTAGCAAGAACGCTCTGATTGGTGCGACATCGAAAAATACTACAATCTGATTGGTTTGTGATACACTAAAAAATTGGGCCAATCACATTGCGTTGAGATAACCAAAACAAGATGCGCCAATCAGATTGCTTAGAGATACACCAAATTGCGCTGATCAGATTACACTACACCACAATACACCAATCTTTACGCTAACATAGTTATTTTTTTAAAAAAAAAAATAACTCAATGGAGGCAGTGTCTATTATCCCTCAGATATTTTTGCAACGAACGGAACAAAATGTTAACGAACAGCTTAGCATTTACTCTGTGCAACATTCACTTTCCAGTGTTCTCTGCTTCGAATTCATGTAAAAGCAAATTTGTCCACTACTTCTATAACAACAGCAAAACGCTCTATAAATTAATTGATAAGTCATTCCATTCAAGCTCACATGTTAACTTTGATTTCTTTTTATTGTCGCGAACAAGTATATATACTGAAACTGTACTAACACTTGATAACAATCATTTAAATTAGTCATCATTGGACATAGAAGTAACCTGAACCTGACCATAAAGAAAAGCTATACACTTCTAATAATATAAATAACATTACGTTACCACTGATCAATTTCGGATAACATGCTATTTACCTTTTTTGCATATTCACCTTAAATAATTATTAAATTAAGCATGGGATCGTATATGAAATAAAAGCTATACGCTTCTAATACTCTAAAACTATAAATAACATTACGTTATTACTGATCAATTTTGGATAACATGCTGACCTTTTTTGCATATTCACCTAAAAAAAATTATTTAATTAAGCATGGAATCATATATGAAAACTTTTCTAACACTTGTTGAACATACAATTGACCTCATAGTACAACCATTCACATTCTTGCGAAATTTAAGGTTACTGGCCTTCCTCTTCCATTTCGTGTTAACGTTTTCGTAATTGTAAACAAGTGTTTTATTTACGAAAAAGAAAACATAACTTGTACACGATTTACGTATCATCTAGGTCATTCAATATTGACCATAGCACGGATATGAACTGACTAAAGAGAGTTCCGGATCTACATCGTCGTTCTCCTCAGCTTCATCTTCACGGTTCTTGTCAAATGAAATTTCTCCGGGCTCATTTTCTGTGTAGGTAGAAATTTAAAAAGTTAGAAAGTCTTCAAAGTAAGTACCATCGTATAAGCTGGCCTCAAACTCTTAAAACCCATACCAGGTTTTCTGGACAGGAAAGCACAAAGACTAGTGCTATTACTCCTAGATTACTTACTTATCCCTAGCGTTAATATTGATATGTCGCAATGAAACTTTTGAGATAACGCCATCCAAAAAATATTTTTCTTAGCCCACTATCTTTACAGGTTTCATAGCATTACAAGTTTTTCATTTCACTCCTGGGGGGAGATAAATGCTCTACAAACCACAAGAGAGCCTTCCAGAAAAGAATTAATTATTGAAGCCAGCTTCTATTTGAATCTGGATATCCGTATTAGAATATCCTTGGTGTAGGCAGCTGTCAAACAATTAATATCAGCTATCATTTCATGTTGACATCAGCCTTTCCCAGGAACAATTTGATAGCACGCGTGAAGCATAAAATAACTTTATCCGCTGATTGGGTCGTTGCGCGGAAAATTGAATTGAAAGCGGAGAGTACATGCCTTACTCGTGGTGAGTTATCTAAATAAATTTGAAAACCATCTTTTGAAGAGTCAACTTTCATGCACATCTGCCGGGAAACATGCGATTAAAATACTTTGGTAATTGACGTACATAGACATGAAAATACAGAATGGTGCACCTACTGATCTCGAAATACAGCTTTTTGCTTCAGCATTAAAGCCAATTCAGTTTTTTTTTTCTGATGAAATGTCCTTGTGCCACCTAAGTATCTTTCGTTGATGTGGATTGGGCTTTTTGGTCGGAACTTTTGTCCATCTTTAAATATACATCACAGGAGGAAAAGAGACTCATTTGTGGTTATGATCTAGGTACTCAAGTTAATCCCCGCAGGGAAAATTAAAAAATATATATATGATCATCATTTTTGTATAACTCAACGCCCAGAAGGGTGAAGAGTATATGGTGATTATTAAGCTTCAAAGTCACATACCGTATTTCCTCGAATTAGCACGACTTGTTTTCTTCCTCCCTCTCCGCTATGGGGAGAAAAAGGTACATTATGCATACAAAAAGCGATGCGTAAAAGTATTTTATCGTTTTTTAGCATTGTTGTATTTATAAGATTGAGTAGCCTTTGGAGACAGGAAAGGAGGCTGAAAATAGGGTAAGGTAAACAGGATACGCGTGGGAAAGGTGCAAAATGTGATTGAGAAAGAGAAGGAAACTACAGTATTGTCTTGTGCGTGGGAAAAAGAAGAGTTCCAATGAGAAGTCAAACCTCAGAATTTCAGTTTCGTTTATTTTTCTATGTTCGCGTCAAGACGAAAAAATCTTTACCTCTTTCACTTATGAGCTTAAATTCACGAATCTCTCTTTTATCAATTACTTGTCACCCTAACATGTTAGTGCTAGATGTTTCCTGGTTCAAAGTGTTTTTCTCCTTTGTTCTTCTTCGTTTTCTTTTTTCAGTCAAGTATGAGCTGAACCAATTATGGTCTAGCAAGATTTAGTGTGGTGGCATCACAGATCTGGCAAACAATACATATTAAGATAAAGTGTCTCCCTGCCAAAAGCTTTAAAAAAGAATATAAACTCTTCCTACTTAGCAGGCAGACATCCTGAACAACTTTAACCTATCCTTGAGCTCTATTTTACTATTTTAACTATTTAGTATATGTGCTATCTCCTTAAGTGTATTTAACTTTCACCCATCCGTAACTGCTCTGGGGTAGTGGCCAACTCGAAAGCTTGGCTCCTTTGGCTACTACATACTCTTTCCACTGCTTTGTGTAAATTCATGTATAATTAGAACTCTCTTCTTTTTTTTTTTCTCTACTTTTTCTCTTTCTCGTTGTAGTATTTTTAGTAGAATAAGTGTGAATAAAAGAATGAATGAATGAATGAATGAATGAATGAATGAATGAATGAGCTGCTAGATATAAACTTCACTCGTGATACCGTCTCAGTTCAAGTTGGACGCATTTACAGCTCTGCTTGTTTTGTTGCACAGCAAGTATATTGAACACGTCACTACGATCTTTATCGTTCAATCGCCCCATATCCTTGGCCTCATTTTCAAAACGAGTCCTCGTGCTCAACCATTCTTGTGAAAATGAGTTTAATTTGCATGTGAATGGAAACTTATTATCATTTGAAAGGATTAGCACGAGGACTCGTTTTGAAAATGAGGCCAAGGGTAATTCGCAAATGGGCTATCGTAGATGAATTCAAGTGTTGACTCGCATCTCTCTTTAAAATCATTGAATGAAAATGTGACGGGAGAATAGTTTACAACTTCCAAACATACCTGTACATCTACAACATCTACACATCTTTCGAGTTATAATTCAGTACTCTAAAATAAGAATAAAATAGGTCAAAATTGTGCAAAGTCTCGACTGAACCTCGGGCTTTTTTTTTATTTTTATTACTCACAATCCTTGGTGTTGAGATGAGGCTGTGTTAACACAGGAAAAATCCTCTTTTGCTGTTTTAAAATATTCCTGGAATATTACAGAAAGTGAGACCTCTTAGAAATGTTTGCATAATCTCATCCAGACACACTTATCGGCCAATGAGAACACTCTTTTCATCTCAATATTTGATAAACACGCACAATACAAAAGTCCAGATGACGCACCATTAAAGGGCCTCATAGGAGTTTAACCGTCCGCCGTCAGAGGACCTAATATTTGAAGGTCAGTTGTCTAAAAAGTAAATAAATTTTTACCGTCAACCGTCAAAATAGCAGTTCAATGCTTATCGTCACGTGCTTTCAAGATGTTTCGGATCTCGCCACTTTCCCCATACTCGCTCCTTGCTGCGTGCAGTTGAAGATCTTGTAGGTCATTAAAAGATCTTTAAACTGGTAAACCAGTTTCCAGCCTTCCATCATGATACTCACTTTATAGCAATGTTTACTATGTTTTACTTAACCTGACAGTTCGAAAATATTCTCATTTTTTTTTTAATTTTTAATAGTTTTTGTTTGAAAAGAGCTAACTAAATCTAAACCTATTTAAGAACTAATCTGTTCTGGTCAGTGGCCACGCCACGCAATAGGCTTTTACACAAGTTGCTCGGATATCTCTCAAAAGTTGCCCCAAAAATTTTCAAAAGTTGCCCAAAAGTTGCTCATTTCACGAAAATAAGTTGCTCAAAAGTTGCTTTTTATCAACTAAAAAAAATCAGTTTCTACCACTGATGAAAGT
>NC_142526.1:10065102-10135102 GCF_964205215.1 Stylophora pistillata | reverse complement strand
GTAGTGTACAGTTTTAGTGAGTGACTCAAATCTATTCAATGCAATCAAGTCATTATCAGTATAAAGTAGAGGGCAAAATTACTTAATGCTGATTTACTGAAAGGCTGGTTTCTTCCTTTAGTATTGTCATACCACAATTAAAATTTAATTCAGCTGATTTGTGCGTCTAACTGTTCATTGACACTAACTGAACGCTGAAATGGCAACAGAGCGTATTTTTGACCTCAATAGAAAAATGATATTTCCCTTTATGTTAAAAACAAGTAATTGCTTTTTTCCTTGTAAAATTAAGGATAAATAAATTCGCTTGTGGTTTCAGAGGTTTCATAAATTTCCCATGTAACTGTTGTCACTGTGCGCCTCTGACTATTTCTGAAACGTCTGAAAACATGATATTTAAATCCTTAATTTTACTCCACCCAATACTTATTGTCATGGCTTAATAATAGTTTTCTTTGTAGGTGAGACAAGATATCTGTGCTTGGTAGACTGGAAAAAGTACTTGATACACCAAAAACAGCTGGCCTAAAACCATCCGCCCACAATACAACAATGCAGGTACATGAACATTATTTTTAAGAACTAGTCTCTGACAAACAATTCGGTAAATGATCCAATTTCAATCCCCCTTTTCCCTTTCGATTTTGCGTGCAGTTAGGCACTCAAGGGGGTGTACCATTTAAAAGCTTTAGCATTCTTGATAGTGATGGTTTTGAAAGAATGCTATGTTATGAGAAATGATATCGATCAATTGATCAGAAGTAACTACAAACATATACCTCCAATCGTGTTAATATCAACCAAATAGCGATTGCCAGACCTTCCTTCATGAGAACTGGAGCAATCAAAAATGCTATAACGATGTACTGCTTTACTTCTCTGTCATTTGCAACATGTTATAGCTGGTTTTAGATACTCTCGTCCGCTGATTCACGCGAAAGAATGATTAACGTTGATAAAAACGTCGAACATCTGTCCTAAACATGTTCATTATTTACAATGCGATGCTGTATTTCTCCGTGAAGTTTTTATTGGTCGCTCCGAAGAGGACTTCCACCTTTACTTTTTATAACGACATTTAAACATGGTGCCCGCTTCTACCACAGCGCATAGGGGCTGCGCATCACGCCATGCTGGTGCGTGCTCGCGCGTGTGTGGAAAAACTAGTCTCCCGCATGATTACGCATTATTAGAAACTATCAGCCTTATTCATTTGAATTTAAAATACTTCATGAATTTAAAAGCATTCCTTTTTGTGCAGCATGTTAATTGGTGCATCCCTACCCATACCGTGTTCCAAAATATTTACCCAACCAAGGTGAAAACATTATTTCTCCATTTTGCTTTAATGTATTAAACTGATGTACTTTAAAAAAATGGTGTCAGTGTTCACTTGTTGTGCTAAGCCTGGGTATAGTGCGTTAGTCAGTTGGTAGTATCTGAAATTGAACGGGTGAGTGAAGCAAACGAATGAGATTTCTGATAAAAAAAAGGAGGGCATAATACTGTAAGGACAGACTTTCCATTGTGTTTTCTGTTGATTCCACGAGCAGACTTTACCATTTAGCTTTGGCTTCTTTAGTTCATTCAATAAGAGAAGTTTAGCTCTTTGTATTTCTATCTCATTGAGTTTTTCATTTAAGGAGCCCTTTTTGCCTAGTAGCATAAATTCTGCGTGAAAAATACTCCAGTGCTGTTTGTCCATGGGGGAGATCTGACCACATTCATTTACTTGTCTTTAGGGAAATTACTAATTAGAGAGCATCCGGAAGTCATCAGTCCTTTAGCCCTTCATTATGAGCGCTTCAGGTCGAGCTTTTCTCTGCCACGGGAAGACTTGAGACGAGTTAGGAGAGGTCTAAGGGGGTACGTTACCATGCCACCGCAGTTGTAAGATGATATGTTTGCGAGCCATTAGAAAACGTGGATAGAAGCAAGGCAAACGTAGCCAGAAAATATTTCGAGACTGAAGCTTTATTCATGGAAGGGCTCTGTTTGGTTAGAAGCGCAAAATATATGAATGTCTTGCGTTTATGAAACGCGTGCATTAGACTCAACATATGTTTGAATCGTTTATTAGATTGATATCATATTTTTCCCTGGAACGTATACGTCTCAAGTTGGCCATGCAACGGGTACGTATTAGGGTCACTTGGATTATAATTGTATACTTTATGTAATGTTTAGTCAAAGTTCAAAATCAGATCTTTTTGGGAAATGCATTCTCATGTATCTACTCATCGCGTTGTCTCTCTTCAAGATAGTTGCTGTTCAGATGAATGTATTCTTGAATTCACGAAGATGTCGTTCAGATTGTCATTTGTAGTTAGCTTCAAAAGAGATATGTTAAAGCTTTATCAATGGGGTCATTGTGTTGTTTCAATCATGGGGCTAATTAAGATTATTTTCCAAGTAGTAAACTATTAGTAGGTTTTGTTATATTTACTGTGAATGATATTTCACATCTGTTAACATATGTTAGTTGGATGCTACACGCAAAGTGTCTTGAATTCAGGTTAATGTGGCTTAGACAGAAGCCCTGTCATCAGGGTCACAACGTTGTTCCATTTCCGGCACCTCTATCCACCTGGAATTATTAATACACACAGTGTACTAGTTAGTGAACTGTAGTTCAAGGCGATACTCCTCAGTTGTCTAGGTGAATGGAGTTTTGTCAAAGTTTCGATTTTTAATTTATTGAAGGTAGAAAACTGTTCCACTGACTTCAAGTTAAGGAAATTCAATGATGAATTCATGACATCCTGTTGGGAAGTCAGGATGACTTTTTAAGCTCATTGTTTTTCCTAAGCTAATACACCGGAGAGCACTCGAAAGTCATCATTGCTTTAGCCATTCATTGTGAGCGCTGCAGGTCAAGCGTTTCTCTGCCGCGGGAAGACTTGAGACGAGTCGGTAGAGGTCTGAGTGGGCACGTTACAGTGCCACCCCAGTCGTAAGAGGAGATGCTTGCGAACCACTAGTTAACCTGGATAGAAATAAGGCAAACGAGGCCAAAAAAATTTTGAGACTGATGCTTTATTCAAGGAAGGGTTACATTGTTTAGAAGCGCAAAATACATGAATGTCTTGAGTTTATGAGACGCGTGCATTAGATTCACCATGCTTGAATCGTTGTTCATGAAATTTACGGCTAGAAAATTAATTGGGGATGTGTTAAAAATTTTTGATAAGTGAAAGATTCTTAACCAAAATCATCTATTTAATAGTACCTTTTGGAAATGAACACCTATATTTTGATATGATGGTCACCGTTTCAAAAAGCAATCCAAGTTCAGTTTTCATTTTTCAGCCATAAAACGTATCGGATTTGTCGTTCGAGGAGTCAGATGGCGCTCACTCATGGAGCTCCCGCGGCGCATCGGCTTCACTCCAATAGTTCCCGCAGCACGCTAACATTAATTTTTTTTAAATGAATTTTTTTTGACTCGCGCAATGGACTTGGCCGAAAAGATGGTACTACTCGTGGTCTAATTTTTTTTTTTTTTTTCAATTTTTGAAGGTCGAAGAATTGTTCCGCTTCACGATCATGCCATCGGTACGTATTAAGTTCAATTATATTGTAATTGTATTTTTCATGTAAAGTTTAGTCAAAGTTCTAAATCAGACCTTTTATAGCAGTTCATAGTTGTGTGGCATATCCTATAAACTCGGTGCTGTACATCTTAAGACGTTATTGGCATGGTGTGTAAAGATTATTGTTGCTGCTTTTCTTGAAAAGACATGTGGAAAACTAAGTATTTTGTTAGGATTATCGTAATTTTTTTTCATTTAAGGTGCCCTGTTCGCCCAGTGGCATAAATTCTGCGCACAAAATACTCCTGGTATTCTCTTGCCACGAAGACCTGCTGAGTGCAGTTGGCTCATGGGGATATTTGACTGCATTCAGGTACTTTTCTCTAAAGGAAATGCATCCTCACGTATCTTCGTATTGTGTTTTCTTTCTTTAAGATAGTTGCTGTTCAGATGAATGCATTCTTGAATTCACGAAGATGTCATTCTCGTACATGTGTTCAGATTATCATTCGTAGTTAGCTTTAAAAGGGAGACGTTAAAGCCTTATCAGTAGGGTCATTGTGTTGTTTCATTTATGGGGCTAATTAAGATTATTTTCCAAGTATCAAACTCTATAAAAAGAATAGTCGGTTGAAGCCGGGGCAGATTTACGGATTTGAATTTAGATTAATTTTAGGCCGTAGAGGATAATGGTTGAGCTTCAAATATTGCTCTGTCTCCGGCATTCTGTTGTTATTTTGAGAGGCATTGCTTTCTTGCTTGAAGTAGTCGCTTTTCAAATCCACTCTTTCTTCAGAATCTGCTATTGCGGAGCTGCATTACCTTTAGTTTCTTAAGTGAAACTGTTGAGCTCATGAGTGTTTTTAATTATTTTTCCAGGGCGAAGAAGAAGGGCTGGAAAAAGAGGAGCGGCTTAGTTTTAGGAGAAAGTTCGAAGCTGATGCCAGGGTACGTTTGGTTGCTCCTCGGAAGAAATTTAATTTTGTAGTAGGAATTTCGCATTTTCTAATCAACCATATTTATCCTCAATATTGAACATAAACATGTACGTCAAATGGAATAACGTAGGGACATTTTAGGAAATGAGCTTCATGTCATGTGCATTTTGTACACACTGCAGTATTTATATGAAATTACTACCTGAACTTCCGTAATCTTCTTCATTACAACGCAGATGTGTTATTAAGAATGTTTCATTGCTTGCAGCCCCTTGGCTGAATTTAAAATACTTTATGAATTTGAAAGCATTTCTTTTTGTACAGCATGTTAATTGGTGCATCCCTACCCGTGCTGTGTTCCAGAGTATTTACCTTACCAAGGTGAAAGCGTAATTTCCCTCTTTGCATTTATGGATATATTTTTGGTGTCAGTGTTTACTCGTTGTGCTAAGCCTGGGCATGATGCTGAGAGGGTTACATACTAAGAATGATAATGTGTAGCTTAAGTGCATCGAATGATAATTTTATTTATTGACCGATTTTATTCCTACTTTAGGACACTAAATTATCACTTGAAAGAGATGTAGATATACAGGTATGTTTGGAAGTTAGGAAGCTATTTTCTTGTAAACGTTTTCATTCAATAATTTCAAAAATCCGCATTAGGAGCGGGATGGTGTGAGTCAACTTGAATTCACTTGACTTGAAGTCACTTTGAATTCATCTACAAGTTACACTTGGTGTAGGATGTGTAATGATTGAATGATAAAAATATTAATGATATTCAAAACACTTGCTGTGCAACAAAAAAAAATCATAGATGTACATGCGTCAACTTGAACTGAGACGGTATCACAATTTAAGTCTGGCAGCTCATACTTGACTGAAAAACAGAAAAACACTTTGAACTAGGAAACATTTAGCGAATACATGTTGTAAGGGTGACAATTAATAAATTACAGAGGGTTTAGTGAACTTTAAGCTCATAAGTGAAAGGGGAAAGATGATTTTCGTCTTGTAGCGAACGTGGAACATAGAAAAATAAACTAAAAATTCTGAGGTTCGACTCCTCATTGGAACTTTTTATTTTTCTCGAATTTGATAAAATGGAAAATCGTCTCTACAATCAAGGGTTAATGCTTTAGTTTCCTTCGCCTTCTCATTTGCGTTTTTCACCTTTCCCACCCTTATCCTTTTACCTTACCCTACTTGAACCTCCTTTCCTTTCTGCAAAGGCCACAGAGTCCTATAAATAGAACCATTGCTAAAAAACGATAAAATACTTTTACACTTCGCTTCCTCTATCCATGATGTACTTTTTTCTCTTCTCATAGCTGAGAGGAAAGAAGACCGTAACTTTGCCTAAAAGGCCTGGAAAGAAGTTTACGACGCAAACAGAGATGACTAATCCGAGAGACATCGTTGAAGAAGCCAAACGTGGAAAAGAGTCAACGACAGATGTTGAGCTTGGCTTAAACTGTTTACATCTTAGCCCGAAATGTGAAAAGTTTAAGCATTGCATTATGGAAGAATCACCTGGTGAATCTTCCATAATGCATCACGATTTTATACCTCTCAGCCAACGTATGATCAGACTGACATTAACAGCTGCAGACAATGCCAAACAAGGTCACTGCGTAGTTGTTGAAATATCATAAACACTCACCCTGGGGGTGCTACTAGCCTTATTTATGGGAGAAAGATCAATGAAGAAGGATCCGGTGTAGGTGAACCTTATCAACTGCTGACGAAAGATCTCATAGGTACCTGGGAGGATGAGGAGGTGAAAGCAGAAAATGTTCAAGTTGGTTCAATTGTCAAGTACGTTCAAGTGGGAGATGAATTTGTCTTTCAAGGGAACACGAAACGTCCGCGACAGGTGAGCAGGCGGCTTTCTCTGATTATGTTTTACTTCGATTTGGAATACCTCGCTGTCTAGAAACTTATAGATCCCAAGAAAGAGGTTGTGAAACATTAGAACTGTTCGCACTTAGAAATACGTATAATTTCATATAGGGCAGAATTGATCATGGAGTCAATTTTTTTTTAAATAATGCGCATCAGGTTCTCAAAAGTCTGATTTGGCCACGGGACTTGAAGGATTCTGATAATTTTTAATGATATTTTTGGGGTACTGTCTGATTTTTTTGTTGCATTTTTGGTTTTTGTTATCGATGTGGTCGTTGTTCTTGTTAGTTAGTGTTAGGTTTTGTTTTTTTTTTGTCTTTTGTTTTTTTTTGCAAAAATCCTGCCGGGATTCTTAAGACGTTCACATTTAAAAGTTTTGTTATAGAATTAACCACTTCGAGGGCACTTAAAAATGCATTTGTTTGCAGAATGTGAACAAGATTCTTCAGGACCTACGCTGTGCTGCTGGTTCCTGCAGAGACACTGAAGATGCCTTTTCTTACGTAGAAATCTCCTCTGAAAGGATTCACGAAGACTATGCATCTGATGAGATCTTATGCCTTATCAGCCTTAAATGTAGCGGGAACCAAAATGAATCAATTGCATTCGTATCCAAGCTTGTAGAACTCTTGAACCTCAAGCTTAATTGTAGAGAACATTGTGTGCTTTATCCATCTCCCGGTGCTTTGCAACTGATTGACAGGGAAGACACCGACGATGTTGTTGATGTCGCTGGTGTGAAGATTGGAGAACCACTTCTGATTACGGGAGATGACGGTTCAAGTAAATCGCATTTCCAACTATTTCAGAGGGCCTCATTCCGAGTAAGTAAATTTAACTTCTTATCATCCTGTTTTTGCTCGAATTAGCGCCCAGGCCCCTCTTTAAAATTTCGGCTAAAAGTAGGGGTACTCATTGGAAGGAGGGCACTTAATAGAGGGGGCGCTTATGCAGAAACTGTCAACCTATACTGGCCCCGCTATAGTTAAACCTTAAAAATTTCTAAATAAAATGGCAACAGAAACAGTTTTCCTTTGTTTCCTTACTATTTCAGAAAGTGTGGGAAGAAGCTGGGTGGGGCGCTTATTTGAGCGTGAGCAGTTATTCGGGGAAATTCGGTATGCAACTTTGAAGCTAAATAATCACAATATCCTCTTCACCCATCTGGGCATAAGGCTATACAAAAATAATGATATAATTTTCTTAATATTTGCCACGGGGATTAACTTTAGTGTCCCAGATTATAAATACAAAAGGAGCCTGTTTTCCTCCTGACGAGGTATATCTAAAGATGGACAAAAGTTCTGACCAAAAAGCCTCATCCACACCCACGAAAGATACTTCGGTGGCTTAAGGACCTTTTATCAGAAAAAGAAACTAAATTGGGTTTGACGCGGAAGCAAAAAGCTCTGTTTCGACATCAGTATACTTAGGTGCTGTACTTTCATTGCTAAGGTGCGACAGTTACCAATTAACAATTGGTTCATGCTTTAGCGTGCACTATCGAGTTATGGAGCACGCGGGAAGTTTGGAGAGCACGAAAGAAGCTAGAGTTGCCCTCGGCTATCGCCTCGGGCAACTCTTATGCTTCTTTCGTGCTCTCCAAACTTCCCACGTGCTCCATAACTCGATAGTGCACAGCTGAAAGCATGGACCAATTGTTTTAGAACATAGCCGGTAGAATTGTGCATCAAATCCTACGGGAAAAATGGACAACAATATCAGTTGAAGCGAATCGTGACGGCGCTGATGCCGAGTCTCCTTTTCCTTTGTTTTTCTCTTTTTCTGCCTCATTTAAGAACTCTAGCCCAAGGGAAAAGGTCGAAACATTGTCTTCGTTTTCGGACTAGTAGGCCGAGTTTCTGTTTGTATCCATTATTGTCGCGAAATATATTATTTTTCCCGCGCTAACAATCGGCCGCTCGCGCGAAAAAAAAATTTCTGGCGAAGCGATTTGCTGACGCTGTCAGCGTGCACTATCGGGATTTTGAGCACGCTTACAAATATTGAATTTGATTGCGCGGTTCTGCTAGCTATGTTCTAAAAACGTTTTAAGTACATGTTTCCCGGCAAATGTGCACGAAAGTTGACTGACTCTTGAAGAGGTCGTTTTCAGATTCATTTAGATAACTGAGCATGAATGATCCATTTGCTCCCCGGTATTTTTTGCTTCACGTGTGCTATCAAATTGTTTCAAGAAAGGCTTATGTCTACAAGTTGTAACAGCTGATATTAATTATGTTTGACAGTTGGGTCTGAAGCATTTCTCTTCCCCCCCCTCCCCCCTCTCCCGAGTGTAATGGAGAACTTGTGATATATAGGAAAACTATATATCTATATATCACAAGTTCTCCATTACACTCGGGAGAGGAGGGAGGGAGGGGGGGGGGGAAGAGAAATGCTTCAGACCCAACTGTCAAACATAATTAATATCAGCTGTCACAACTTGTAGACATAAGCCAAGAAAAAGATGTTTTGGCAGGCCGAACCTCAGAAGTTTCATTGCGGCATGTTATAGGAAACTTCATAACTTGACGATGTGGAATCATGATTTAGCGCCGAATTTCCTCGTCAGGTAATGGATTTTCCTTGAATCGCGTAATTCAATGACAATACGGGAAAAAAACCAGCATTGATATATTTGTTTTTCATTTTGAGCGAGAACCAAGAGATACGAAACAATATTACTTAGCCTCGCATTCAATTCGCATCCATGCTATGGCGATATTTTGTAACGTGGAGTGGCAACCATTATGTTATTAACTATCGTCAGAGAACACAATTTTAAGGTTGATGAAATTATTGGTGCTTTTTTTAGGTGTATTATTTGGAAATTTATGTATCCTTAGAAATATTATAATACTTCAATCATTGCGGTAGTTCCTAAATTGAGCACAGAGTGTCAGAGGACTTTGTTGCCTTCTATTTCTATTGATGTCGTTAGTCGTTTGGGTAACCTTTCATTTTACTTCAATTCTTTGACCGAATTGCGAACTTGCCCTTCCAACGAAGCACATTTTACATCTTTTGGCTCCAAGAAATATTTACGGTTGTTCTGGTTTTACAGAACTTATTTGAAAAGGACATTATGATACTTAACAGTTGGTGGGTTTGACATAACTATAGATAATTTTTATATTTGTAAAGACTACCTATCATATGGCAGAACATGGTCCGTAACTTTAAGGAATTCCTCACACGCCTTTACCTGCAGTCAGGTGAAGGATGCATAGAGCACAAACTTAGTTTTACAGGGCTAAGAGTCCGGATTTGTTTTTACTAAGTTTAACGCTAGGGTCAATTTTGAAATGACCTGGATGATACCCAAATATTTTACAAGTTATATTTTGCTTTTTGTAAGCAACATTTGTTTGCAATTTCGAAAACTAAAGCACCAAAATGGAAGGGGAAGGTCAGTAACTTTAAATTTCGCAAAAATGTGAAAGTTTGCAAACTCAGATCTATTATATGCTTAGCGAGTGTTAGAAAAGTCTTCATATATGACACCATGCCCTATTAAAGAATTGTTTTGGGTGAATTTGAAAAAAAAAAAAGGAAATAGGCATATTATACGAAATTGAAAACAATTTAATTTTTATGTATATTATTAGAGGCGTATAGCTTTTATGGTCGGGTCAGTTATGTGCATTGATGACGTAAATAATTATTATCCAAGTTATTAAGCCAAGTTTCAGTTTATGTATTTGTTCGCGACAATAAAGAGAAATTGAAATGAGCATATGGTCTTGGACGAAATGATTAAGAATAAGTATTTTTAGTGAGCGTTTTGCTGTTGTTAATGGAGAAAGGACATACTTGTTAGTTTATAAAGTCAAACCTTGAAACAGAGAAAATGCGAAGCTGTCCCGCCTTTGCAAAAACATTTTAGGAATAACAAACGCAGCCCTCATTTGGAATAATACCAACGACATTCTTGTTAATTAATACCCGCAGTCTACCACCATTTCTGTTAGTGTTGTTTCGCCGTCGACTGAGGTTTCGTGCACTGCTTGAGAAGTTGAAAAATTATGTGCCTAAGTGTACCACAGGGTTAATAGCTTGTTAATGGAAACTCTACTGCCGTAAAGCCATCGATTATGGCGTATCGATACCCTTCCAATGCAACTGTCCTTAGAGCATCGCCATTTGTACCCATCTGGCGATGAACTTCGTCTAGTCCGGTGGAGGCTGTTCATACACCCTGCTTTGGGACACTCCACTAAAGACGTGAATAGGTTGACCTCTTGAACCAACTATATTCACCTGTTTTGTTCAACCAGGACTCTTTGACGATTCGTGGAGTCCTCCCATCCCCCCCCCGAGTGTTTGGATTAGGCTGTGTAAACACAGAGGGAAAAATCCTCTGTTGCTGTTATAAAATACTCCTGAGGGAACGTAGAAAGCGATACCTCACAACCGTGTTTACATGCTCTCGTTTAGACACACCTATTAACGTATTAGAACACGCGTATTGTCTCAAATATTTGATAAAATTGCATGGTACAAAGGTTCAGACGATACACTGCTAGGGCACTGCCGGTGAAGAAAGGACGGTCAGAGATTGAGGGTTTGATTCCTTCAGGTCACTTATAAAAAACAAGATCTGAAGTTAATTTGAGTGGTGGTAACGAATAGAAAGCTGGAACGATGGTTGAAGTTCAGAGCAGAAAGTGTGAAGAGAAAGGAGTCCAACAAAATTACTTACACTTTTAGGGGTGCAGTGAGCAATAACTAACGATGCTCAATTATCAAGGGTATACTCTTTTGTTTGCTGAAAAAAAAAACCGTAACTCTTGTGAGTAAGAACATTGAACCTGTCACCTCGGCATAGGACCTTGGAGTCTACCTCGACAATAGTTTGAATCACAATGACCACATCAACAAAATTTCTTCAAGCTGTATCTTCAAGTTAATCATGATTAATCACATAAAAAAACCTGCTTGATAAGAAAACTATCGTACTACTTTACGCTTTTGTCTTTAATAAACTATTCTATCGCTCCATAGTATGAAGTAATAACTCAGAGAAAAACATTTTTGTTCAAAACTTTGCAGCAAGAATTTTCCTCGACCTGAAGAAATACAATCACAACTTTAAAGGACTAAAATCATTAGGATGCCTTGACGTAAACTATAGACTCAAAGTTTAATATCTGTCATGATGTATAAAAGCCCCAATGAAGACACTCTTGCGTATCTATCACAGAGGTTCAGGAAACGCTCCCAGATCCATAACCGAATTACAAGGACACGTAACGGCTTGGAGTTGATTAAATGTTGCCTCGCCACAGGGCAACGATCCTTCAGCTTTCGTGGAGCCAAGGCATGGAACGAGCTTCCAAAATCCATTAGAGACGCTGCTTCGTTCAATGATTTTAAAAAGAATTTAATGAAAGTATTTTAAGGAATTTTTAAGATTTCATCCTTGCCATTCTGAACGTGGTAGAACATGGGTACTTGGGGTAGATGACGGTTAACGTGGTAGAACTTGGCCAACTTAGGGTAGATGAGGTTTAACGTGGTAGAACATGGGTAACTTTGGGTATATGAGTTGTTTACTACGAGAGCTTTGTTTTCCGTAAATCATTTTATTGTTCCTCAGTATGGGGGAGACGTCTAAACATAATCTACACAAATTACAGTTGGTGCAGAAGTTTGCAGCGAGAGTTGTATTAGAGTTAAGGAAGTTTGACCATATCTCTCAGGATCAGAGATCTCTTAGATGGTTAGATGTTACAGAGAAAGTTCTATTTGATAAGTTGGTCTTAGCATTTAAATGTGTAAATGGTCTAGCTCCAGCTAGATTATTTAGCTAAGTTTTTTGTTAAACGTTCAGGAGTTCACAATTAGGAGCACAAGGGGATGTAATAGTTTTGTGGTTCCCCGATGTAGACTGTCAACGGGACAAAGGGGGTTTTACTACCGGGGTCCAAGGGAATGGAATGGGCTAGCTGAGAATATTAAGAATGTGAGAGAAATTGATAGTTTTAAGACTCTTTTTAAAAATGTGTTTTATAAGAAATAATTTTAGTTTAAATTGTTTGTGTAAATATGTTTAGTTAGTTTATTATGACTGAAAAGCCCTGTTTAAGGGAGTTCCAATAAAGTTAGTATGCATGTATGTATGTAAAGAAAACCAAATTGTGTTTGTAGCACAACAAACTCACGAGAATCGATCGTTTCTATTTTCATTGTATTGACTATCTTCTGCCACTTTTAGCATTTCCATCGACGAAATTTTCGAAGAATGACGAACTTAGTTCTAATTCTATTTTTTGTCATACTTCTCAGACAACCAATTATGAATCGATGACTTGTCGTGTCGAACTACCCCGAGAAATATTTTACAAACACCCACCCCGTCACTTTTCAAGCTAAGACCTACCAAGGCAACTGTGCTAAGAAATAGCAAGCTAAGGCGTAAGATAGAACATTGGATAATGCAGTATACTGGAAGATTTTACACCGTTAACTAACGGCGTAATTCATCTCAGTCGGTAATGTATATACTATAGGACAAGAGCCCTAATTGGCTCTTGTATAGGATTAACGCCGTTAATTAACGGCCTCTTTTGTTTCAGTCGGTGATATATGTAATGTAGGGTTTAACGCCGTAAACTGACGGTGTAATTTGCTTCAGTCGGTGATAGATATACTGTAGACGTAAAAATACATTACCTTTCTCTTTTTGATTTTTTAATTTTTTAGATTAGTTTGCATACATAATTAATCATATGATTATACCGAGAACGATTGTGGCATAAAATCTCCCTGTTTATAGAGAGAGATAATCACGTATTATGTTATTATATGTATTCCTATCTCTGTTGTTCGCGTGTTGTTATAGCTTAGTCATGCGATCATTCATCCACTTCCTCTTCCGTCATCCATTGCTTGTCACGTCGTAACAAAAGTCACGCAAATATTTAAGACTAACCACATGAGCAATATTTCGATCTTAAATCATAGAGCGGATCGAGCTGAGCTTAGCCTCTGAAGGTGAGAAATGGGAAGGGTTTTTACAATTACTATTCTGGTCGTAAAGGAATAGAATCAGAAATTCGGTTTGGTTTTTTCTGTTCGGGAAAGTGCTCGATAGGCACTACAGGGCAGTTTTTTTAAATTGGCGTAAAGCAATGTAGTAGTTGAGGTAGATTTTGGGCATCGAGTGTTTCAGACATGTTTGGAAATGTCGCGGACATGTTTGGAAATGCGTTGCATCAGATAAATCCTTTTACTTTAAGCCAGATTTGATTCGTGTATTTTTATGCTCGATGTGACGATTTAGCCTGGTCGCTTTGGTCAGTTTCAAACACCAATTCTGCGAAGTTTTAGAGCTACAATGATGTGTAATTTCAGAGTATCAGAAACAGAGACTATGTCGTAGGGTTCAGACTCTTGAGGCTTGTTTTGGAAAAACGTTCATCACTGATACAGAATTGATTCAGGACTGTCGGCTTCCCGTGATCGAAATTCAGACTGAGTGTTTGTTATCAGTTCGTTATATCGTCACGATCGATTAAATATAATCAAGGGTATGAAAAGGATAGAGGTGGAAAACACTTACATTTTAGGCTTCCCGTCATAGTTAAAGAGAAAGGGAATTCAAAAGATTTGTCGATAACCCAGAGGCAGTTGGAGTACGAAAATAATTTTATATTGGATACCAATTCCTATTCGTCTTTGTTGTAGAGAAAGGGCAGAAAATATGCTTTAAGAGCGCGGAAATAGCTAAAGTACGAAAAATATTTTAAAATGAAGTACCGATTCGTGTTGGCTCCACCTAAGAAACCGTATTTTAGCAATTATGCCATTACTTCGTTGACGCATTCCTGTGTTCCCCTCTACTAACTATGGTTACATTTGCCTTGGCCCAGTTGTTCGAGGGCCGATTAGCGTTAACTCAAAGTTAAATTTCAATCCGGGTTTCTAAGCCTTTTTCGTAGAAATTTTCCCTATTATGTTTAGAGCATCCAATCACCAAATCGTAGCGAAAAATAGCTATAAGGAGTTTTCTTTTAAAGCCTTTAAATCTGAAATCGGATTTCACACAGACCCTTTGTTATCTTACCCAGCTTTGAACGACCCGGCCCTGCTGGTCGTTACCTTCCGGAATGCGAAAACAAGTTGATCACATGACCAGTAAGGCCCGTAAACAGACAAAAATATCTCTTTGTTGTGGAAATTCTTTCAAAAGTTTATGGTGGAAGTTTTGACGGACATGTCGTGCATCACATGAGTACATGTTGTATACTAGAATTTGGCGACTTCGAAACTTTTCTGAAGAAAAAAGGGCAAAAATAAATATATCGTGGTAATATGCAGACGAATGAGGTTTTCATATTATTCTGAATTTAACCATCGATTCGTGCTCGCTTGATCGTAGAAACTGTGTTTTGCGGAACATGACATGAACATTTGTAGTTGCCTTTCATTGAACAATGTCTTTATTATTTCTACTGAACTTGTCCTTGTTGCCGCCTTTTTGGAGCATTAAAATGGTGAAACACCAAGCTGTTAGTCTTGATGAAATAAAATACTCAGAATAATAACTGCGTTAAAATCTCTGTTGTCCGTGTGGCGTTATGGCTTAGTCATGTGATCATTCATATCTTCGAAGTCATCCGCTGTTTGTCTCGTCATAACAAAAGTTATGTAAATGTTTTAGACTGACCACGTGAACAACTTTTATCTAATCGCTCTTAAGAAGGTTGTCGAAGCAGTTTATCATCAGTGCGTAGGCTGATTTTGAAGCTTCAAGAGCGTTTAAAGGTGAGAAATAGCATCATAGTTCTTTTTGTACTTATTTCCGACCCGTAAAAGGACAACAATATCTTTTTTATTGGGGAAGTTCTTTCAAAAGTTTATGGCGGAAGTTTTGACCGAAATGTCGTGCATCATATTAGTATATATGTTGTATGCTAGAAGTCGGCGACTTGTGCGTATATAAGCATCGATGAGATTATTTATATTGCAGTTTTCCTCACAAAATCTTCTACGCTTTAATATTGCTTTGATTTCGGAGTGGAATACCGCGACGAGAAATTTCAGCAAGAAGGACTTTGCAGCAGGTCACGGTTATCTCAGTTTGTGTAAGATCTTAAGGTTACCGTGCGCCTTCAGGGGGTGTCTCGCGTGCAAGCGATGTAGCGCGTCCGGTTTAAACTGTAGATATCCAAACCCCCAATTAAATTAAAGCTTATAGGACTGGCTATCAGACTATACCAAAAATTTTGAAAAAAAATGAATTGTCCAGTTTTTCACGACTTCTAAATGCGAGCGCCCGAATCACCTTTTGAACGTTACATGTTAAAGCGAATTTTGTTTTTCTCTTAAGTATTGTGTTCCTCCGTTTCCGGGGCCAAAGCGCTAAAAAAAAGTGTCTGCGATTTACCATATTCAATTTTAGTGAAAAGTTACAGGACACTTTTGAAATAGGATTAAAAAAAATGTGGAGTGAATGTACAAAAACGCTCTTGAAAAAAAGGTATTGAGAAATAAAAAATTCGGAGACATCTTTTTGTTGTTTATATGCAAAACTAGCTACTGTCAAAATTTGAGAGAAATCAAACAAATTCCCTTTGACTTGCAGCTCTTAAAAGGTGATTCGGGCGCTCGCATTTAGAAGTATTGAAAAATTCGATAATTAATTTTTTTTCAAAAGTTTTGGTATAGTTTGATAGCCAGCCAGTCCTATAAACCGGACGCACTACATCGCTTGCACGCGGGAGACCCCTGAAGGTGCACGGTAACCTTAAAAGTGGTGAATGATCTCAAAAAAATGGTGAAACACCAAGCTGCTAGCCTTGATAAACTGAAATACCAAGAGTAACAACTGATAAAATCTCTTTTGTCCGCTTGTTGTTATAGGTTGGTCATGTGATCATTCATATTTTCTAAGTTATCCCCTGCTCGTCACATAACAAAAGTCACGCAAATGTTCTAGACTGACTACGTGAGCAGTGTTGTAGGGGTTTTTCATCAATTTCGATCAGAATTCATAGAGCGGATCGATACCTTAAGAAACATTTTCAAAATGTTTTAGACGGAAGTACTTATCGATTTTCCTCGCAGACGTGTTTAGAATTGCCTGGCATTAGATAACGTCCTTATTTTAGGCCAGATTCGATTCTTGTATCTGTACGCTAAGTGAGGATTTAGCCCGGCCGCAATGGTAAATTTCAAACACAAATTCTGCGAAGTTTTAGAGCTGTAATTTCAGAGTATCACAGACAAAGACTATGAGACAGGGTGTTGACTCTTGTGATTTGTTCAGCAAAAATGTTCGTCAAGATAATTTTATCATATTGACGCGTATGGAATAGAGGTGGAAAACACAATCTCATCGTAGGATTCATGTCGAAGTTGAAGAGAGCATATGACATTACTTGATTGATGTTTACGCACATACTCGAGTTTTGGTTAAATTTCCCTGGTTGTTGCCCACCAGTTCAAGTTAATCACGGCTCCGTAATGCTGCTAAATTGTTGTCTGCTTGTGTTACTATCAAATCCTCTGCCAGCAGGGGTCATGCGGATGTTACATGCGTTCTCGTAGCACTGATCACGTGTCCATTTTATTAGTGCATGTTTATGCTTCATGCTAGATATGATTATTGGCGCGGTAAGTGCCTTTCATAATTGCAACCAAAGCGTTGAAGAGCTTGGGAACATGATTGCACTTTTAAGTTGTTACATCGATGAAGGGGTTTTTCCCTCCACATATAAAATAAGTTATTAGAATTTCAGTGGTTACTACCGCTGCAAAAAGATAAAATTGTCTGCTGAGTGAAAAAGTCTGAGTTCGTCGTTACAGACTTTTTCAAAATCGCTAAAAAAAACATTTTTGAGGCAAAAGGACTATACACAGCAGGTAAAGTAATTCAACGTTTATTTATCATTGATTTATTTACATAGTCAGCAGTATATCACTATAGGTGAGGCAAACGGTAAATCTGGTGCATTCACGATAAAACAACAGTCGGCTACACAAACAGATTGTATGGCCCCTTTGTGCTCTTATATAAGCGTCGTAACGTTGTTCTAAAAATTTTCACCGTGCTTATTAACTGCTTGGTTTCAGTAAAACAGAAGGAAGGAGAGAAATTTTTTCGGATCGAATTTTAGAGGTGTAATCAACGGTTGCAAATTAACATTTATTTTTTTAAAGACTAAAGCTAAAACGTTTTTACAACTTCAACACAATTACAGTGACTGAGAGATGCTAAAGTTAACTGAATGTGAAC
Organism: Stylophora pistillata; assembly: GCF_964205215.1. Lineage (NCBI taxonomy): Eukaryota > Metazoa > Cnidaria > Anthozoa > Scleractinia > Pocilloporidae > Stylophora > Stylophora pistillata. The sequence continues at coordinate 10,117,478 of NC_142526.1, read as the reverse complement.
TTTTCAGTTACGTCTCAAGCCAATGAATAAATCATTCAACTCTCGCAAGACCTGACAAAACAGTCCTTCTAGGTAAAATGAAATTTAACAAATTGTAGAAAAAGAAGCCTCTAAAAATTCAGTTTTGGACGGGGTTTTCGAGCCTGTGCCTGCTTAAGGTGCCAGTTGAGTAGTACATTGTGTTACTTTTTCTGCAATTCAATTTCTTTATTTGCAGTTCACGTGCCTCTTGGTTTTTGGTTGGTAGGCAGTGTTTCCCTTACTTTTTGAAAAGGAGATGTAATTGTTCTGCATAGGAAGAAATGTTTTGAAAAATTCCTTGGCATTTGTTTCTTCAATGGCCCTAAACTGTTTTTGTTTGGGGGGGGTTTGAGCTTTCTTCATGTAAGGGCCCATTCAGAGCTGCGTAATGAACAACGTCCAGTCAAAAAAAGTTTTTGTCCAGTCCTTAGATGATTGACAATTTTTCCAGTCATTTATAATGGTAAGGAAAATATGTAGAGTTTCAAGTATTAATATTTTAAGGTTCAAAGACTTGAGAAGAAGACAGATACTTAAGTACCAGACCAAGAAGTTTTAATAAGGGATTTGTATTGGTTGTAAGATTTCTGGCTGTATGTGATTGCACATTTTTGCTTTGCCCCTTTCAATAAGATGTAGCAGTGAAACAATGTGATGCTTAAGCTTAGTCATTCTGAGCTCAAATTATGTCAAATCAGCGGACAAGGATGCTATTTGTGTTTCTGTCGCAGTAAATAAACTTTGTTTAGCTTGTATTACTTTGAGAATCAATTAGTTTGCAAGCCTGAGTTAATTTCATTAACTTCATAACCTAGGTAAGTATGAAAATTTAACCATATAAAAGATGTAGATGTAATACTGATTTCACAGACTGTTTTGGTTGTACCACTTTTCCTGCATTGAGATGGATACTCATGTACAGTCAGAAAATGCTCTGAAAATTTACTTGTTTCATATTTAAATGTATTTAAATATGATGTCAAGGAGGGCACTTTTATAGTGATAAGATGCAATGGATGTTTTTCTGGCCAAAATGGGGTTGTGTCTGAGAAAATATAGGTTTGACTGGACAATTAGACTTCAGGCCTGGATTTTGATTTCTAAGGGCTGCTGGCCTGCTCTACACTAGCTGTTGTCATCAACAAGTTACTCTCCAATGTGTGGAAAGCCCAAACTGGGATCAATTTAGTTGTTGGTAAAATGTAGTGGTTGAAAACTTCATTTATGCCCCTTATTTAAACAAAGTTTAATCCTCATTTTAGGGGAACTTGTTATCTGCACAGTTATTTTTGTGAAGTGTCAATTAAGGGCCAAAAGCTAACAGTGGAAGGATATGAATTTAATGAAATCAACCCTTTTATAGAGAATACTCAAATGCAAGGCGTTGACCTCTAAATAACTAACCATTTGTGCCTAAACTAGATCTGTGGAAGCCCAAACACACTTTGCTCCTAAAAAGAGCAATCTATAGAAAGCAGAAGTTTGAAACACTGCCTGCCCAGGATATAAGAGGAGGTGAGAGTTTCTTCTTTAGTGAGATGTTAAGAAATGTAGCTAAATGTTTTTATTCAAATTGTTGAGGTGTATATAGAGAATGCTGGTACAAAGGGTATCTAGTCAGTGGTTCTATTTACTGACCCCTCTGTAAGCTTTAGTAGTCCATTTCTCTTTATTACCTCCAGATATTTCAATTCCTTTCTATATGAGAAAACACCCAAAGTCTCTGGATGATTTTATCTGATATCTTCCCAGAGAAAGAAATAGCATCATTCCTTCATACTGATTTAGAGTAGACTGTTCTGCCTTTGCTAGGCAAGGGTTCACCAAATATTAGAAATCTTTGGTTTAAAATTGTGAATACGGATTTTTCGTTCTTTGACAAGCTGGGTTGGGCTGAGACATGCCCTATTTTACTGTTTCAGTTAATTAAATTTCATTTTTCAAAAGGATATGGCTACAAATCAGTGCGAATGTCCTCCTAAAAAGAGGAAGAGGAAAGCTGCTGGTGATGTCATTGAAAAGTCTGTAACGCTCATAACAGAGGAGGATGTCAATAGAAAGCCTGGATCAAGCGAAGTATGGATGCCAACAACAATAACTTTGGCAAAGATAAAGAAAGATAAGACAAAACGCGGGAAAATCTTATTTACAGTAAGCTCAACAAAAGAAGAAATGGAGCAGAAGCTCAGGGTTACTTTCCCAATTCTTGCCTGCACTGAAAGGTAATATTTTGTTGTCATGAGAGTTAAAAGTCCTTAATATTAGAAGCTTGCATTGTCTACTAAGTTTTTCAGGGACAATGATAGGTGTACTGGACTGGAAGGTTAATTATCAAATGAATAAGTAATTCTTAATAATTCCCCACTCAGTATGATCTGCACAGTCTGCAGTCTGTAGTCTGCAGTCTGCATTTTACCACGCCCTATTACCTATAACAATTAACAGTTGCTCACTGATAAATTAGGAGATAATCCATGGTTAATAAGCTGCAAATATAGGGTACTTGTAATTACAATAATTGTAATCATAAAACTACTACAAGGTCCCCAAGGGCTGGCAATCTCTATCTTCAACATTCAAGTACAGAACAAGTGATTTATTTCACTACCTGAAAATAAATTTAAGAGAGTACACATTACATTAAGTCATGCAGCTAAACATTTTGATGCCTCATCCTTGATTCACCTATTACAACTTATGTTGACCTCTCTACTTATAATTAACTTTGTTTTGCAGATTTTATTTTGCCAGGGCAACTGGGCAAGCGAAACTTGACTTTGGCAAGGAGTGTGGTATCTGGAGTGGAAGATATACAAACAGTATGATAAAGGGAGATAGTGTGTTGTATGTCTATTATAAGGTTCGTCTTACTCAGACAGTACATCATTTTGCAAAGTCTTAAGTAGTTCTTTGTGTTACTTTGCTCTGTATTTAATGCCTTATGTTGGTTAATGTTGTGTCACTTTACCAGGTGGAGATTTACTGGAATATCCATTTTCACATTTGGGACATATAATGGCCCTAAAGGTCATTTGCAAAGCACTGTGGTGTGATTTGACATACTTTGCTTTTTGAGAATAAGATACATACAGCACATTCAAAGTTTTGTTCCAATAACCCTCATCGTATCACCTGTCGGTCATAATTGGTAATGGCCTGTCAGTTATTTGTTGGCCCACAGTTGATGGAGGGGAGCTGTTCTTTACAAAATAGTTACCACATTTTGCATGTTCCTTCAAACTTTTATAAAAATCTGTACATACAGTTCAGAGCCACCTAAATTAGCATGTCATGCGTAGATATAAGTATGGTAAATAAGACTAATTGTAGCCTAGGCCAGGTTAAAACCAAGTCAATGCAGCAGTCTCACTTGTGAGATGTGGGGTCTCAAGGGAGGTTTGTGGGGAACTTTCTGTGCCTTTACTTGGTTTCTAGGTTTGCTTGCTTTGTTTCCCTCCCTTTCGATTCTTTCCACTAATTGGTAAGCATTGATTCCAGACTCTTTTTTAGTGTTTGTTTTGACAGGTACCTAAGTTAGTTTGGCTTTGTTGCCATGGTGACTTCCCTGCTGCCCTCCACTGTTGTTACTTAATTTTACAGAATTATCGTTCGACTTAAATAAACTGTACCTCTTAAAATCCATTTTAAGCTTCCTTATGAAATATGTGGAATGTACTGCTTGAAATAAGGATTATGTAAATGACATTTTGACTTGTTTTTAAGGAAGAGAAAGGTGAAGACTCAGGCCTTTACTCCTCAGACTCAGAATTTCCTCTGACAAAGGTATTTTGAAGACCGCAGTTCAAAATATATGAACTTCATATATTTATTCTATCTCATTTATCACTTTCACGGGTTTATTATGAATCGACTTAACGGCCTGCTCCCAGTTGGCTTATTAGCTCAATTGGTAGAGCGCTGCACTAGTATCGCAGAGGTCAGTGGTTCGAGTCCCGTACAGGCCTGATTTTTTTCAGGTCTGATTTTCGCTATTGCACAAATAGCGCTATCTACTGCGAGGATCGTGCATCATGCATATAGATACTAACTTAACATGGAGACTGCCTGGAGTTGAAAAATATACTCTTTAATTTGGCAGCTTTGACTTGGGTTTGGCTAAGTCTCCCATTTACCTATCTATAGGAATTGGGGTCATTCCATTGTGAAATAAGAAAAAAAACTCCTGAGCTTTTGCTGCTTAGAGCTAGAGCATTTCTGTTTTTTAAATAAATAAAATTGCTTGTTTTTTGAGTTGATAATGATATTCTGTTAAAAAACAAACCTTATAAATTTGGACCATTTTTTTCTGCAACCATCACTCAATCAAATTTTCTTTTATTGACAAATTATAATGCATACAAGGTTTTTGAGATAAATTTTATTTCCTTGCAAATCACATGAGAGTAAACTAAAACATGCTCTAGGTAGGAGACTTTTTCATCATTGATAACAGTAGCTTATATTACTACAGCAACAGTAATATATATAACAAGTTCCTAATATAAGCTGACTAATCTGTTAGACTCAGGGATTTGTTAAAAAAGATTAAGGATAGAAGGAGAAATGCTCTACAATCTGATTATATATTTTTTTCAATTTTTTTCCAGGAAGACCAAATACAAGACTCCAACCAGTTCTCCTCAGACTCAGGACAGTCAGGAGCAGGTATTACACTTTCACCAGTGTGATCTAACAAAATTGGTTCAAATGACATTGCCATTACCACCGCAACCAACACTTCCAACAAGTTGATTATAATGTTACTAGTGTTTTAATGTGTAGCAACTCACCATTATGCCCCTTGTTTCATAAGTGTCTCACCCATGGCATTAAACAAACATTCTGAAGTGTTGCTTTCAGCAGTTCTTGGGTTCACAGAGTAGAGATGGAAATATTGTGCAATAAGTCACATTTTTCCCTTGCAACCTTTAATTTATTGAGGGGACATTGGGGTTTTTGGTGTTGTGGTGTTGACCCCTTTTTGAATGAGGTATTGAGGTGAAGAACAACTCGCATTGAAGTGTTGCAGTGATCTCAGACCTTACAGTGTGCATTGTTTATAATTTCAAATTCATGGTGTTCAGTGAAATAAACCATTTCTGGTGTTGCAGTTTGTTCTTTACTACATTTTAATAACCTGTGGTTAATTGTCAAACAAAATAAACATTACATACCAGATAATGGTTAATAAACAGTTTGTTCTATTTTGTTTGTGGTTTTGCAGTACTTTGAACCTCCCCCCCCTCATGTTCTCCTCTTTATTAGTTTCTCTATAATGAGTGAATGTAAGTAGTTCTTTAACATATAATTTGAAACTTCAGTCCTGTTTAAACATTAGCAATGTGTGAGAAATTGGTTGAGAGGTATCAGTTGGCATGGGATTTTTATCTGGCAAGCCCTTATGGTTTTTTAGGATGTCCTGCACCCTTATTTATTAAGTTTTCTCATGTATTTAATTATTGCATAGTAAATAGTGGGTCAAAAAAAAAATTGTCTTGGGATCAAATATATGATCAAATATATGATACACAGTTGTACAAAATTTTTTCGACCGATGTCATAAATGCGGTTTTTTCTCATTTCCAGTTTAAATCAGGAACCTTTTAAACAAACAAGACCGAAACATTTTGAAGAAACTAAAATCTACGGATTGCCACCCCCTGAAAGACATCATTCGTGTCCAAAAGATATAGGTACACAATCTTTGGAAAAAAGGCTGTGAGCGCCCAAAAATTAATAGACAGCGCTTTATGAACACCTTTGTAAATAGGTTGATATTATTTTAAGCTCCATTTATTGTAATGACATACTTTTTAATTCATAATATGTATGTAGATTTCTGTAGTTTTTCCAGATTCATTGTAACATAAGATATGTAGTTTTATCTTATGATAGAATAAAGACTTTTTATTATTATTGTTATTATTATTATTATTATTATTATTATTATTATTAAAAAGGTAACCCATAGCTAGGAGACAATATAAATAGCAAGGTATTGTCCACTCTCCATGATAATTGATTTTGCACAAGTGAAGCTGATTACAGCCATGTAATACTTAACAATTGGTTCATGCTTTAGTGTGCACTATCGAGTTATGGAGCACGCTGGAAGTTTGGAGAGCACGAAAGAAGCGTAAGAGTTGCCCGAGGCAAAAGCCTCGGGCAACTCTAGCTTCTTGAGTGCTCTCCAAACTTCCCACGTGCTCCATAACTCGATAGGGCACAGCTGAAAGCATGAACCAATTGATTTAGAACATAGCCGGTGGAATTGTGCATCAAATCTGACGCGAAAAACGGACAACAATATCAGTTGAAGCGAATCGTGACGGCGCTGATGCCGAGTCTCCTTTTCCTTTGTTTTTCTCTTTTTCTGCCTCATTTAAGAACTCTAACCCATGGGAAAAGGTCGAAACATTGTCTTCGTTTTCGGACTAGTAGGCCGAGTTTCTGTTTGTAACCATTATTGTCGCGAAATATATTATTTTTCCCCGCGCTAACAATGGCCGCTCGCGCGAAAAGAAAAATTTCTGGTGAAGTTGGATTTGCTGACGCTATTAGCGTGCACTATTGGGATTTTGGGCACGCTCACGTATAATGAATTTGATTGCAAGACTCTGCTAGCTATGTTCTAATGAAACTTATGACGGGTATAAAGAGGGGAACACTGCTGATAACAGAACTAGTTATGGATACTCTATTTGAGTTGTCAGAAACACATGAATGTACAAAAGGCTCATTATTTGGTAGCCTATAAAAAGATCATTTTGATCAGGAAGTAAATGGGTAAAAGTCAATGTAATGCATCATGCTCAAGAAAATTCAGTTATTGGAGAAAAAAATTAAATATTTTGAAATAAACTTAAATATATGATATTTTTGTCTGTAGATGATTTACAAGAGCAGACAAGGACTACCACTCTTATATCTCAATTTGAGAGTGTTAAAATCTCTGAGAAAGATGAAGTGAACAAGACATCTCATAAACAGGCTTTGATGGAGACATTTACAGCAAAAGGGAGTCAAAGTTATCCACAGTTAGCTGTTTCTGAAGTCAACCAGCAGTATACATGTGCAACTAGTATACCTCCAAGCTTTTTGGCAAGGCATACCACAGACTTATCGCTGTTGGATCACCTACCTGCTACTGAGGCTGTGTTATCTGATGGAGTTCCAAACCTCCCTCAGAACAATGTACAGAATGTCAGGTAGGTAAGAGAAGCTTCGGAGGAGTGTGATTAAAAGTATGTCGTCTCTCATTGTAATGATCTGTTATTGTTTTGCAAACCTACTTGTAATTTCAGCTTGAATAGTTTTGTAAATAAGTTAAACAGTATATGCTAGTTGATGTTTTTCATTCTTTTTATGACTTTTCAGTGGTAGAATGAAAATGGCAAGTAATAATTAAAATATTTGGGAAAAATATGTGGTGTAAAGTACACAATTTTTATTTTTCAACAGCATAAGTCTAAATAACCTAAGTTGCCATTGAATTTGTATAAAATTATTTACCTAACAACTAAATTAGAGCTTAAAGCAACTTTGTTTCTAGAAGGCATGAGAGAATAAGTCACAGAAAATTGACTTAATTTTCATATTTTGATTGGAGTTACCCTAGAACTTAGAAATGTGATATGGTTTTTTTACCCAGATCTGCTTCTGTATTATGGATATCAGTGTCTGTTTCAGTTTTGGTGACTATTCTAGAATTCAGGAGCAGATCTTGGCAAAACTGCCATAGTGATATTGTGATTGAAAACTCAGCATCTGGGGGTATCTGGGGTATCTCTGAGCACAATATGGAGGTTTGGAATTTTTTTACCATTTGCCATGCTTTTTGACTTTGGCATGGAAATGATAAGTGTATTTTGGTGACTACATTAAGTAGAATTTAAGCACAAAAGTAGCAGGCTGTAGCTCAATTGGATAATTAAGACAGGCATGTACCAAATAAAATGTGCAGAAGAGGAAAACATTCATTAATCTTTCTGTGTCTTTTGTTTTTGTTTTTGTTTTTGGTTTTGTTTTTTTGTTTTTTTAGCTTCAGTGAGTCAATGGTACAAGATCGTAGAGGCAATGATTCAGAAGGACATGAAGTCCATGTTGTAAGACCAAATGTTCCAGTGGAGCATGATGAAGGGGGTGGCTGCTCTCATGGCATAGTAGCGGTGAGTAAACCACTTTAAAGTAGAACTAAACTTATATAATCTTTGTTATTATTACAACTATTTTTTGGCTGAAATACACACTTAATGTGCTGACTCATCAACTACAGTCATTTTTTACAAAGTATTTTTCTTTAGTCATACATAGGTCTTCAAAATTGCACACGAATAAATTAATTTCTTGTTGCCATGTTCCCACCGATAATGTAGCTCCATTTTCTGCCTTTAAAAGCACACACAACCCACAATTCCTCTATTCGCTCTGACGAAGGGCTAACGCTCGAAACGTCAGCTTTTGTAATTGTTACGGTGGCCAATTTATCATTTCAACTTTGTTGATATATCCAAACTATTTTGAAAATGGGCTTTCCAGAGACATTTTCAATCTGCAGACTAGGCAGAATATATTATCCTTGATTCCAGGGTAACAACTAGTTTTTATTGTTGTGGGAGAATGTAACTGCCTTTTTTGTGAAAATCTATTCCATAATGATTGTGATTAAGGTAGTGGTGATGATGATGATGATGATGATTTTCATTTAGAATTATTTGAAAGAAAGCCAACAGAGTGTGCTACATTTTTAAACCAAAATGAATGCATATTTTACTGAATGCTTCAAAATTTTATTTTACAGGGACATTCTTCAGATACCTATGACTCAGGCATAGATTCATCTAATGATGGTATGTTACTTCAACTTTTTGCACATTGTCTTTGATTGACACTCACTGCAGTTTGACTTTTCAGGAAACACAATTTCCTAAAACCTCTTTATATGCAGCCTAAAACCTGATCCTCAAACATGATTCTATGCTTGATAAAAATATGATGAGAAAAGAGAAACATGACTAAATTAAATATGAGGAAACTACATGCATTTAGTCACCTGTTCTGCTTGGTTGCTGTAATGCACTTAACATTATGGATTTCCAGACCTGTGATTGCATTTTGGTGATTGAAAACCTTCACAATTGGACCCTTGTGAAGTGCATCATGAAAATATGATATAATTGTAATTTTTACTGGTCAGCCAAATAATTTGTCTTAGGTTTTCTCACAATACTAATCTGTTATTATTAGTATTTTATTATTGATATTACTATTTTTTGATTTTTCTTTTTTTTACTAAATTTTGTAATCTTATGTGTGATATGTAAAAAATAAAAACATGAATAAAAATAAAATGATAAACTTGACAGTTAAAATAATGTATTATTTTGTGTCTATTACTTACTTATCATGAATTAACTTCAGGAGGTCCACTCCTTGTCAACAACAGAGAAGATTATGATGTACAGGTACATGTGGTAATGGCATATTACAACATTTAAAGCATTATTTTATTAATTTGTCTGGTTTACTTGAGTTAATATAGGTTTAAGACTGTGACCGACTCATGTGGCTTGTGGTTACATTTATGAAATTGAATGAACTCAGTATAACTTTAATGCCTTTTCACAAGCAAAAACTCAAGAAAGGCATACAGTTATATTCTAAAAGGATTACACTTTTTAGAAGGCTTAGTATTATGGTTTTAAATTTTCTTTCCGTGTTTGTCTTTTAGCTCTTTTACCCTATAAAGCGGGACATGGTAGAGGCGCCATCTCTTGAAGAGATGTTGTTCAGTAAATATCTTTGTCACTCATCTTTGACAGTCACTCCTAGTAAGTTAATTAAGACAGACCAGTTATTGATAAAGAATACAATTAATGATTGGTTTAACAACAGCAACAAGGTCCAAACCAAAGAACAAACCTACTCTACTTATGACATCTTGTTTGGGAATTGAACATATTATAACTTTGAGAGGCAAGCCCTCTCACTGTTGACCTATTCCACCCAGAACTTGTAAAGTATATGGCTTGTTAGATCACAACAAAATCTGTTTTTTTGGGCAGAGTTAGGAGGTGTAGTTACATGGGCAATGTATTTCAGGTTTTTTTAAAAGACAGAATTGAAGGCTTTGCAAGACTTTTCCCAGCTGAATCAGTGTCAAACAAAAACTGGAGGAAAATACATTGTAGATCAAAGTAAAGCTCAATCATTCATATCATTGATTATGATCTGCTTTAGATCGTCCAAATTCTGGTAAACAAGATCGAAGGTGATCGTTCAAAATTCCACACTTAAATATGGAACAAGCCTATAAAAAGATTTCAACTACTTTGTAGCATTTTTACAAACTGAAACACAATTTATACTAGCAACAATTTTTTTTTCATAGAAGTTTCAAAAGAGCTTCAACAGAGCTTTATAGATAAATCCTGAAAATTTGAAATCTGTGTTGGCAATCACACACAAACACCATGGAGAACACATCACAACTTCATTCAGAAGTTATTTATATTGTCCAAGATTTCAAACTTGGTGAATGAAAATTTTTTGCCAGCCACAATCTTGGACTAATCTGGAGGTCGAGCTGGAGAGCTTGCTCTTTTCAAAGTTGGCATGTTATTTTGAAAATTAGGGATCTTTGTTTTTGGGTCTTTGTTTTTAGGCTCTTTTTAAATAAAACTGATGTTTTATTGCATGCTTTAATGCATTCAAAATGAATTAAACTTGAGCTGACGAGAAACCAAAAAAGATCATGTTCAACATAGAATATAAAGGGGTCTTGGTTTTTCGGTCTTCATTTACAGGTCTTTGTTTTTTGGGGTCTTAATAGCTCTTGGCGTACCGGTCTTTATTTTCACTACAACCATATTTCTAGTGCCCGTTTACATCGTCTCCTTCAATAGATGGGGATTTACTGCTGCTTTTTGGTCTTTGTCAACTATTGACATGCAAATTACACATTTCTTCTTACAACCATTATTTGGTTTCATGGTACTAATCTGTTTTATTCCAATTTCTGTAGCTTTCCCTGTTGCAGAGAGTGGGGGGAACAACCAAACCAGCTCTCGAGAATGGAGTAAGTTACTAATTTCACTAATTTCTTTTTTTTTTGGAAGTAGTCAAGATTTAAGTCTGTTGAAACTCTCACAACAGAAACCAAGCAAGTGTCCTGAATCTAATGTGGCTAATTGACTGTCATGTGTTTAGATATGACAGTAATCATAACAGAAACTGAAAATCCATTGTTGTAGAAGTGGCTTTTATTAAATCCCATGTTTCAAAACTCCTTTACAAGCTTTGAACTGTACAATTTCCTAGAGCATACAGTAGACCATTGGGATGTCCTTTGCTTAAAAATTATTTAACACTCAATTTAAAGCATAACCACCATAAACTATATATATATATATATATAATATGTGGTAGTCGGAAAAAAACAACTACATATGCATCCCTACAGACCTGTTTTGTGGTTGCCCACTCATCAGGGGATTTTAATGGCAGAATAATGCGATACCATCGCTTATATATTACACTAATTGCTAATTAACATGGTTTATGCAGTGTGAAAAGTGTCAAGTCAGCTGTTGCGTAAGAGTGCTTTGTTTCTGTATCGGTGCGAAGAGACGAGTTCGTTACGCTTGTTGAGTGTTGATAGGTCTGGGTGGCAGATGATTAGGAATTTCCCCTTAAGGCATAGGTTGCATCGTTTGCTTGAGCTGTTGTAGGGCAGGTGGAAAGATAGGATGCGCCAGGTGAAGGAATAATTGATGTTGTTGTCCAGATGTGTTTGCTGAGTTCGGTGGAGTTGCGGTGTTTTGCGTGTCGGAACGCAGGCAGCCCAAGCTCACTACTAGAAAAGCGGACGTGACTCTTACCGTGTTGCGTAACGTTTTATATTTATAAAGGTTTGTATGGGATGTTATCGGTTTGCCTTAAAAGAGAGAAAAAAATGTCTTGTTTTGAGATAAAATGGGCTTACCTTATTGCCTTGTTGTTTTCTTTGTTGATTCCGAGCGTCTCAGGCCATTTTGAAGCGTTTTCGGCGAGTTAGCGCTATGTTGGTGTTCAACTAACATAGCGCTAACTCGCCGAAAACGCTTCAAAATGGCCTGAGACGCTCGGAATCAACAAAGAAAAAAACAAGGCAATAAGGTAAGCCCATTTTATCTCAAAACAAGACATTTTTTTCTCTCTTTTAAGGCAAACCGATAACATCCCATACAAACCTTTATAAATATAAAACGTTACGCAACACGGTAAGAGTCACGTCCGCTTTTCTAGTAGTGAGCTTGGGCTGCCTGTGGTCGGAATGATGAGGTGTGGTTGTTGTAACGCGACTTAAAGTTGCTTGCAGTGAGCCCGATGTATGTGTCTGTCGTGCTGTTGTCTTTACGCGTAATAGTAGCTTGGTATATGACGGATTGTTGGAGGCAGTTTCCGTCTAGAGGGCATGAGTTTTTCTGTCGGCAGTTTCATTTCTTGTTGTTGTTTGCGGTAGAGGTGTCGGTTGTTGTGGTGGCGTTAGTCTTTACGTGGGAGGTGAGGATTCTTTTGTTGTGGTTGTCGATGATTTGTTTTGTATTGTCCATGCAGCTGTAACTAATTTTGATTGTGTTTCTGTTGAAAATTGTGCGGAGCTTATGATCTTTGGGGAAGTGTTTCTCAATCAGTGCGAGGAATTTATGTCCGATGTTAGTGCTGGTGTTCTGGGTAAAAGGCGGGTTGTACCAGAGGATGTTGTTGCGTTGGTGGTTCTTACGACTTTGTGTGTGCGTTGGTTCGTAGTGCAGTGTGTAGCTGTAACCACTGGTGTTTAATGCTTTCTGGTAGGCAGGAGCGGCTTGGTCGAAGGAGGTTTTGTCGGATGAGAGGGATGATAAGTGTCTGTTGATGCCGGCGGGGATGTTTTTCGTGGTGGACGGTGGATGGTTGCTTTCGCGGTGGACGTATTGTAGTGTGGTATTGGGTTTGGTATATGGCTGGTAGGTGTTTTGGCTGAGGTTAAATGTGACGTCCAGGAAGTTGATTACTTGTTTGTTGGCTTATATGGTGATGTGGAGTCCGTTAGCGTTAAAAATGCGGCATATCTCTTTTTTGATATTTTCAGTGTCCCTGGGTGTGGCGTCGGTTGTGGCAAGTCCGTCATCTCGGTATAGACCAATGTTTATGTTGAGATTCTGTAGCTGGGACAGGAGGAAGTTTCCGACAAGTTCACAGGTTTCGGCGCCATCGAAGCTGCCCATGGTTACGTCAAATGTGGTGTTGCCTTTTTTTTTGCCAGGGTTGCTGTTTGTGGATTAAAATCGAGCTTTTGGCATGAATAATAATGTTCCTTTCGTCGGTGGTGATGTTGTCAAAATCAGATGCGAAGTTGAGTGCTTTGTTTAGGAGGTCTAGGCTGATGGATGGGTAGAATTCTTCTATGTCGAAGCAGATGAAGTTAGAGTTGTATTTGTTGTCTATAGATCGAAACCAGTTGATAACGGCTGAGGTGTTTTTCCATAGGTTGAAGTTGCTTTTTCTCGCGATGTTGGTGTTGATGCGGTTGAGGATCTCTTTGCTCACTTTGCCTATTTCGGATTTCGTCGGGTTGATCAGGCAGCATGTTGGTTTGTTTGTTTTATTAGTATTCTAAGGAAATACTTGTCATAAAACATGTTCTTAAATTCATGTCAATTAATTTTTTTTAGATTTTATTCCAAATGGAATAGCTCATTCAATATTGGAAAATGAGGAAGAAAACAGCAATGCTGTACCAGAAAGCTGTAAGCTTTTGTTTTCAATTGATGTTCCAACAATCTAGTACTACATACGCCATTCAGTGCCTGTCTCTAACCAGTTTCACTCTAATATTTGCAGGTGATTCAAGACAGGAAAGTGCTGAGGCTATCAACAGTGAAGAACATGTAAACTGTATGCTCATCTTTAGTTTTCATCATCAAATGATGCTTGTAGGAGCTCTTAAAGTCAAACGGTTAGAAACAACTACCAGTTGTTTCCAAAAGAAATAATTTGGATATATCAACAAAGTTGAAATGGTAAATTGGCCACCGTAACGATTACAAATTAAAGCTGACGTTGTGGGTTGTGTGTGCTTTTAAAGGCAGAAAATGGGGCCACGTTATTGGTGGAAACATGGCAATGAGAAAAACATGAATAAATTAGTGGAATGAAAAGCGTCCGTTGATCCCTGTGGGATTTAGATTTACCTAATCATTCAAGTAACATATGGCATTCTGCGGTCTTTCCTTGCACTTGGGTAGCACGGAAAGCCGTAAAAATCTTGAACAAAAGCTCATCTTTCAAACCGGCAGTCTAAATCCCACAGGGATCAACGAACGCTTTTCATTCCACTAATTTATTCATGTTTTTCTCGTTGCCATGTTCCCACCAATAACGTAGCTCCATTTTCTGCCTTTAAAAGCACACACAACCCACAATTCCTCTATTCGCTCCGAGGAAGGGCTAACGCTCGAAACGTCAGCTTTTGTAATCGTTACGGTTGCCAATTTACCATTTCAACTTTGTTGATATATCCAAATTATTTCGTTACTCCACCGACGCAGCCCCAAAGAGTTTCTTTCGAGAGAAAGAGAAAAGGCAAGGAAGGAATATAAAAGGGATCTTTTCAGTAATGAAGGCTACTTAGCATTGGTGAAAGTAAGGCCTGAGAAAAATTCAGGCCTGTACAGGATTTGAACCTATGACTTCTGCAATACCAGTGCAGTATGGGCTCTACTAACTGAGCCAACGAGCCAGCGGGGAGCTTGTCATTATGTTGGTTCGTAATAAACCAAAATCGTTTTAGATCATTTTTATTGAGGAAAGGCAAGGTTTGGCAACTTTTGCATACCCGATCAGTGGCAACCCTGTGAATGAAATTCATGCAATTTTGGTGGCAGTGATATTATGATAATAATATGTATAATTGTTTCATTACAGTGGTGCAGAAGATGATCCCTTCATCAAGCGCTTTGGAAGTTAGTTTTAGTCTTTTTTTTTCTCAACCTTTTCTTTACGATATTGAAAGTAACCTGCAGACCCTTTGGTTTGCATTTTAATAATTTTGTAATATCATCTGAGGAAGCTCTAATGATATTGCCACCACACAGTTGAACTAGACTTTCTGATAACCTTCCGTGTTACATCCAGGCAGGGTGGAACAGAATTCCTTATTGCATTGGGGGGTGTGCTGCTAGAAGACATCAATTATGCTTATTTTGGAGAACATCGTGTAGAGTTGAAGAAATTAAACACTCTAAACCTCACTGGGATAATTCCTGGCAAGTATTTGCAAAATTCAAGTTTTAGGAATGAGATAAAAAATGTAACAGCCTCAGTCTGTAGTTTAAGTTGGATGTTTAAAGTTGTGTTCAAAAGACCATGTCACATTCACTTTAACATGTGGGATCTCTATATTAAGTAAATTGTAATGTATGAAAATTGGTATAGATTGAATATTACAAGTATGTTATTGGAAAAAAGAGGACAAAATTTTATAAGGTAAGGTTCAAACCAAGTCAGTACAGCAATTTCGTCAATGAAATGTGGCGAGCTGGAAGGAGATTTTCAGCTTTATTGCTGTGTGCTTTTGATTGGTTTCTTACCTGCTTTACTTGTTCTGTTCCCCTGGTATTGTGTCAATTCCACACACCAGTATTTTGGTATCATGTTAACTGGTGCCTTGAGGTGGGCTATTGCTTAATTTCCATGGTGACCTCCTTGCTATTGAGGAGATTACTAACTGCCTCTCTAGACCGTCTGTAGCATCTACCCTACTATAGTTGAAAAAGAGCTGAATCCATACTTTTACTAGTCATATACAGCCGTATGAAGGAAATTTTATTTAAATTGTGCCAGTGATTGCAATTTGATCCTCACAATTTGGTTGCAATTAGATATAAAAGGAAATTTTAAAGGTTTTCCTTTGGAGGCCATTCCCCCACGCAAGTGATGCAAGCCATGTCAAGTCTTAAAAAAAAAACCAACCACCAAAAATATTAATGAATAAATAAATGCTTAAAGACTTGTCATAGACTTATAAAGACTTATGCATAGGACTAGTCTTATTCTTGACATGCAGATTTACAACTCCTTTGATTTCTGTATTGTGTTCACTTCAGCTGCTCACCAGCCTGGAATTGTGAAAGTACGCGTGTACTCACAATCCGAAGCGTTTCTGGGAGAAACAGAAGTCCGTTATATAGACCTGATGAACAGGGTTGTCTCTGAGGCTGTACAGCATGGTATTGAAGGGGTTACCAAGCTGTATGGTTTAATGGGAAAACACAGCATTGATTGGTGGAAACAGAGTGCATCTGTCAAGCAGAATCCAGGTGGGTATCTCACCTGTTTTTTAAAGTTTACTTCTCGCAAATGATAATCATTTAGTGTCAAGAAAATTTTTACATGCTCCAGTTTATAACAATTAAGGCACATTTACAAGTTTTAAGGAGTAAGTTTTATGTTCATATATGCCAGTGATCGTGGTAATATCATTAGAAGGAGGACTCTGAAGATTTTCTGCCCATTGTTAAGTTTAAGGTCCTTACTAATCAACAGCATCAGAACAATTTATACTCTGATAATTCATGGCACATACCAAGGTGCCAACTAGTATCTGATTACTGTATTTACTAGAATAAGCACCAAATTATCCCCTGCCACACCCCTCTCGCAACACACAAACAAACGAGACAGAAAATGTTTGGGCATCTTTAATAAAAAAATAAAAAAAAAAAAAAAACGAGAGGCCTCCGGTGCCCGAGGAGAAAGAAAGAGAAAGAAAGAATAAGTTCGGAGGCGCATGACAACTTGTCTTCAGGAACTTCGAGAGTCATATTAACAATGTCGTAAATGACTACCCTTGTTTCGCCATGTTACGTCACGTTCACCCTCTTGTACCCTAGTTAACCCATGTTCTACCATGATTACCCCAACTACCCTCGTTTAGCCATATTCTACCACCTTCATCCTCATCTATCGTAGTTAACCCATGTTCTCCCACGTTTACCCCCATCTACCTTAGTTAACCCATGTTCTACCACATTTATCCTAGTTTACCCATGTTCTACCACGTTCACCCTCATCTACCCTAGGTAACCCCTATTCTACCACGTTCACCCTCATCTACGCTAGTTAACCCATGTTCTACCACGTTTACCCTCATCTACCCTAGTTAACCCATGTTCTTCCACGTTTACCCCCATTTTCCCTTGTTTAGCCATGTTCTACCACGTTCACCCTCATCTACCCTAGTTAAGCTATGTTCTCCCAAGTTTACCCCACGTTTAACCCCATTAAGGCAAACCGATAACATCCCATACAAACCTTTATAAATATAAAACGTTACGCAACATGGTAAGAGTCACATCCACTTTTCTAGTAGTGGGCTTGGGCTGCATGTGGTCGGAATGATGAGGTGTGGTTGTTGTAGCGCGACTTAAAGTTGCTTGCAGTGAGCCCGATGTATGTGTCTGTCGTGCTGTTGTCTTTACGCGTAAAAGTAGCTTTGTATATGACGGATTGTTGGAGGCAGTTTCCGTCTAGAGGGCATGAGTTTTTCTGTCGGCAGTTTCATTTCTTGTTGTTGTTTGCGGTAGAGGTGTCGGTTGTTGTGGTGGCGTTAGTCTTTACGTGGGAGGTGAGGATTCTTTTGTTGTGGTTGTCGATGATTTGTTTTGTGTTGTCCATGCAGCTGTAACTAATTTTGATTGTGTTTCTGTTGAAAATTGTGCGGAGCTTATGATCTTTGGGGAAGTGTTTCTCAATCAGTGCGAGGAATTTATGTCCGATGTTAGTGCTGGTGTTCTGGGTAAAAGGCGGGTTGTACCAGAGGATGTTGTTGCGTTGGTGGTTCTTACGACTTTGTGTGTGCGTTGGTTCGTAGTGCAGTGTGTAGCTGTAACCACTGGTGTTTAATGCTTTCTGGTAGGCAGGAGCGGCTTGGTCGAAGGAGGTTTTGTCGGATGAGAGGGATGATAAGTGTCTGTTGATGCCGGCGGGGATGTTTTTCGTGGTGGACGGTGGATGGTTGCTTTCGCGGTGGACGTATTGTAGTGTGGTATTGGGTTTGGTATATGGCTGGTAGGTGTTTTGGCTGAGGTTAAATGTGACGTCCAGGAAGTTGATTACTTGTTTGTTGGCTTATATGGTGATGTGGAGTCCGTTAGCGTTAAAAATGCGGCATATCTCTTTTTTGATATTTTCAGTGTCCCTGGGTGTGGCGTCGGTTGTGGCAAGTCCGTCATCTCGGTATAGACCAATGTTTATGTTGAGATTCTGTAGCTGGGACAGGAGGAAGTTTCCGACAAGTTCACAGGTTTCGGCGCCATCGAAGCTGCCCATGGTTACGTCAAATGTGGTGTTGCCTTTTTTTTTGCCAGGGTTGCTGTTTGTGGATTAAAATCGAGCTTTTGGCATGAATAATAATGTTCCTTTCGTCGGTGGTGATGTTGTCAAAATCAGATGCGAAGTTGAGTGCTTTGTTTAGGAGGTCTAGGCTGATGGATGGGTAGAATTCTTCTATGTCGAAGCAGATGAAGTTAGAGTTGTATTTGTTGTCTATAGATCGAAACCAGTTGATAACGGCTGAGGTGTTTTTCCATAGGTTGAAGTTGCTTTTTCTCGCGATGTTGGTGTTGATGCGGTTGAGGATCTCTTTGCTCACTTTGCCTATTTCGGATTTCGTCGGGTTGATCAGGCAACATGTTGGTTTGTTTGTTTTATTAGTATTCTAAGGAAATACTTGTCATAAAACATGTTCTTAAATTCATGTCAATTAATTTTTTTTAGATTTTATTCCAAATGGAATAGCTCATTCAATACTGGAAAATGAGGAAGAAAACAGCAATGCTGTACCAGAAAGCTGTAAGCTTTTGTTTTCAATTGATGTTCCAACAATCTAGTACTACATACGCCATTCAGTGCCTGTCTCTAACCAGTTTCACTCTAATATTTGCAGGTGATTCAAGACAGGAAAGTGCTGAGGCTATCAACAGTGAAGAACATGTAAACTGTATGCTCATCTTTAGTTTTCATCATCAAATGATGCTTGTAGGAGCTCTTAAAGTCAAACGGTTAGAAACAACTACCAGTTGTTTCCAAAAGAAATAATTTGGATATATCAACAAAGTTGAAATGGTAAATTGGCCACCGTAACGATTACAAATTAAAGCTGACGTTGTGGGTTGTGTGTGCTTTTAAAGGCAGAAAATGAGGCCACGTTATTGGTGGAAACATGGCAATGAGAAAAACATGAATAAATTAGTGGAATGAAAAGCGTCCGTTGATCCCTGTGGGATTTAGATTTACCTAATCATTCAAGTAACATATGGCATTCTGCGGTCTTTCCTTGCACTTGGGTAGCACGGAAAGCCGTAAAAATCTTGAACAAAAGCTCATCTTTCAAACCGGCAGTCTAAATCCCACAGGGATCAACGAACGCTTTTCATTCCACTAATTTATTCATGTTTTTCTCGTTGCCATGTTCCCACCAATAACGTAGCTCCATTTTCTGCCTTTAAAAGCACACACAACCCACAATTCCTCTATTCGCTCCGAGGAAGGGCTAACGCTCGAAACGTCAGCTTTTGTAATCGTTACGGTTGCCAATTTACCATTTCAACTTTGTTGATATATCCAAATTATTTCGTTACTCCACCGACGCAGCCCCAAAGAGTTTCTTTCGAGAGAAAGAGAAAAGGCAAGGAAGGAATATAAAAGGGATCTTTTCAGTAATGAAGGCTACTTAGCATTGGTGAAAGTAAGGCCTGAGAAAAATTCAGGCCTGTACAGGATTTGAACCTATGACTTCTGCAATACCAGTGCAGTATGGGCTCTACTAACTGAGCCAACGAGCCAGCGGGGAGCTTGTCATTATGTTGGTTCGTAATAAACCAAAATCGTTTTAGATCATTTTTATTGAGGAAAGGCAAGGTTTGGCAACTTTTGCATACCTGATCAGTGGCGACCCTGTGAATGAAATTCATGCAATTTTGGTGGCAGTGATATTATGATAATAATATGTATAATTGTTTCATTACAGTGGTGCAGAAGATGATCCCTTCATCAAGCGCTTTGGAAGTTAGTTTTAGTCTTTTTTTTTCTCAACCTTTTCTTTACGATATTGAAAGTAACCTGCAGACCCTTTGGTTTGCATTTTAATAATTTTGTAATATCATCTGAGGAAGCTCTAATGATATTGCCACCACACAGTTGAACTAGACTTTCTGATAACCTTCCGTGTTACATCCAGGCAGGGTGGAACAGAATTCCTTATTGCATTGGGGGGTGTGCTGCTAGAAGACATCAATTATGCTTATTTTGGAGAACATCGTGTAGAGTTGAAGAAATTAAACACTCTAAACCTCACTGGGATAATTTCTGGCAAGTATTTGCAAAATTCAAGTTTTAGGAATGAGATAAAAAATGTAACAGCCTCAGTCTGTAGTTTAAGTTGGATGTTTAAAGTTGTGTTCAAAAGACCATGTCACATTCACTTCAACATGTGGGATCTCTATATTAAGTAAATTGTAATGTATGAAAATTGGTATAGATTGAATATTACAAGTATGTTATTGGAAAAAAGAGGACAAAATTTTATAAGGTAAGGTTCAAACCAAGTCAGTACAGCAATTTCGTCAATGAAATGTGGCGAGCTGGAAGGAGATTTTCAGCTTTATTGCTGTGTGCTTTTGATTGGTTTCTTACCTGCTTTACTTGTTCTGTTCCCCTGGTATTGTGTCAATTCCACACACCAGTATTTTGGTATCATGTTAACTGGTGCCTTGAGGTGGGCTATTGCTTAATTTCCATGGTGACCTCCTTGCTATTGAGGAGATTACTAACTGCCTCTCTAGACCGTCTGTAGCATCTACCCTACTATAGTTGAAAAAGAGCTGAATCCATACTTTTACTAGTCATATACAGCTGTATGAATGAAATTTTATTTAAATTGTGCCAGTGATTGTTATTTGCAATTTGATCCTCACAATTTGGTTGCAATTAGATATAAAAGGAAATTTTAAAGGTTTTCCTTTGGAGGCCATTCCCCCACGCAAGTGATGCAAGCCATGTCAAGTCTTAAAAAAAAAACCAACCACCAAAAATATTAATGAATAAATAAATGCTTAAAGACTTGTCATAGACTTATAAAGACTTATGCATAGGACTAGTCTTATTCTTGACATGCAGATTTACAACTCCTTTGATTTCTGTATTGTGTTCACTTCAGCTGCTCACCAGCCTGGAATTGTGAAAGTACGCGTGTACTCACAATCTGAAACGTTTCTGGGAGAAACAGAAGTCCGTTATATAGACCTGATGAACAGGGTTGTCTCTGAGGCTGTACAGCATGGTATTGAAGGGGTTACCAAGCTGTATGGTTTAATGGGAAAACACAGCATTGATTGGTGGAAACAGAGTGCATCTGTCAAGCAGAATCCAGGTGGGTATCTCACATGTTTTTTAAAGTTTACTTCTCGCAAATGATAATCATTTAGTGTCAAGAAAATTTTTACATGCTCCAGTTTATAACAATTAAGGCACATTTACAAGTTTTAAGGAGTAAGTTTTATGTTCATATATGCCAGTGATCGTGGTAATATCATTAGAAGGAGGACTCTGAAGATTTTCTGCCCATTGTTAAGTTTAAGGTCCTTACTAATCAACAGCATCAGAACAATTTATACTCTGATAATTCATGGCACATACCAAGGTGCCAACTAGTATCTGATTACTGTATTTACTAGAATAAGCACCAAATTATCCCCTGCCACACCCCTCTCGCAACACACAAACAAACGAGACAGAAAATGTTTGGGCATCTTTAATAAAAAAAAAAAAAAACAAAACGAGAGGCCTCCGGGGCCCGAGGAGAAAGAAAGAGAAAGAAAGAATAAGTTCGGAGGCGCATGACAACTTGTCTTCAGGAACTTCGAGAGTCATATTAACAATGTCGTAAATGACTACCCTTGTTTCGCCATGTTCCATCACGTTCACCTTCTTGTACCCTAGTTAACCCATGTTCTACCATGTTTACCCCAACTACCCTCGTTTAGCCATATTCTACCACCTTCATCCTCATCTATCGTAGTTAACCCATGTTCTCCCACGTTTACCCCCATCTACCTTAGTTAACCCATGTTCTGCCACATTTATCCTAGTTTACCCATGTTCTACCACGTTCACCCTCATCTACCCTAGGTAACCCCTGTTCTACCACGTTCACCCTCATCTACGCTAGTTAACCCATGTTCTACCACGTTTACCCTCATCTACCCTAGTTAACCCATGTTCTTCCACGTTTACCCCCATTTTCCCTTGTTTAGCCATGTTCTACCACGTTCACCCTCATCTACCCTAGGTAACCCCTGTTCTACCACGTTCACCCTCATCTACCCTAGTTAACCTATGTTCTACCACGTTCACCCCGATGTACCATAGGTAACCCATGTTCTACCACATTTACCCTTGTTTAGCCATGTTCTACCACGTTCACCCTCATCTACCCTAGTTAACCCATGTCCTACCACGTTTACCCCCGTCTACCCTAGTTAAGCCATGTTCTCCCACGTTTACCCCCATCTGCCCTAGTTTAGCCATGTTCTACCACGTTCACCCTCATCTACCCTAGGTAACCCCTGTTCTACCACGTTCACCCTCATCTACCCTAGTTAACCTATGTTCTACCACGTTCACCCCGATGTACCATAGGTAACCCATGTTCTACCACATTTACCCCCATTTACCCTTGTTTAGCCATGTCCTACCACGTTCACCCTCATCTACCCTAGTTAACCCATGTCCTACCACGTTTACCCCCGTCTACCCTAGTTAAGCCATGTTCTCCCACGTTTACCCCCATCTGCCCTAGTTTAGCCATGTTCTACCACGTTCACCCTCATCTACCCTAGGTAACCCCTGTTCTACCACGTTCACCCTCATCTACCCTAGTTAACCTATGTTCTACCACGTTCACCCCGATGTACCATAGGTAACCCATGTTCTACCACATTTACCCCCATTTACCCTTGTTTAGCCATGTTCTACCACGTTCACCCTCATCTACCCTAGTTAACCCATGTTCTCCCACGTTTGCCCCCATCTACCCTAGTGAACCCATGTTCTACCACGTTCACCCTCATCTACTCTAGGTAACCCCTGTTCTACCCCTTTCACCATCATCTACGCTAGTTAACCCATGTTCTACCACGTTTACCCCCATCTACCCTTGTTTAGCCATGTTCTACCACGTTCACCCTCATCTACCCTAGTTAAGCCATGTTCTCCCACGTTTACCCCCATCTACCCTAGTTTAGCCATGTTCTACCACGTTCACCCTCATCTACCCTAGTTAACCCATGTTCTACCACGTTTACCCCCATCTACCCTAGGTAACCCATGTTCTACCACGTTCACCCTCATCTACCTTAGGTAACCCCTGTTCTACCCCTTTCACCATCATCTACGCTAGTTAACCCATGTTCTACCACGCTTACCCACATCTATCCTTTTTTAGCCATGTTCTACCACGTTCACCCTCATTTACTCTAGTTAACCCATATTCTCCCACGTTGATCCCCATCTACCCTTGTTTAGCCATGTTCTACCACGTTCACCCTCATCTACCCTAGGTAACCCCTGTTGTACCCTTTTCACCATCATCTACCCTAGTTAACCCATGTTCTACCACGTTTACCCCCATCTACCCTTGTTTAGCCATGTTCTACCACGTGCCATGTTCTACCATGTGCGTCAACTTGGCAGTTATCTGCGCAGCTGTTTTTGATAACAGATGAATGGGCTTTTGCCCTGATAAATTTGACCTAATTACAAAATTGTATATCGATGAAATGTTTTCCGGAGATGGTTCAACATCTGTTATATTTATAACTTTTATTACGCTTGCTAATAAAACTGACTCATAATTTGTCCATGGTCCGCATGTTTGCGGCATTCCGGTCGATGATAGGAACTCTGATCATTTTAGCCTTTTATGGATTCCGAGTGATCTTTTTCTCTTCACCCCTGACGGCTTTAAGGTAGGGCGAGAACTGGCACCGTACACATTTTTGCAACCGATACAGTAGCACGAAGTGTGCATCCCTTAAAAATGTCCAAAAATGTCATACATTCTTTTGAATCAAAAAATACATACACACGTTTAAAAAACGTTGCAATTTGAAAATATATAGTTATACCTTTTCTGTTTTCATCTAAAGGGTGATAGACGATGCAGGTATGTTTCAAATCAAAGGATCCATACCCTGAAGAACTGAAAGAGAAATGCCCTTGTCGGCAACTGTTGTTCCTTTTCTACCAGTTTATATCGGTTGTCACCTTTTTTTCTTGAGAAGACTATTGCTGGTTTAAGAGAATATTTGAAGGTGTAGTCTGATCGTCCGGGTGAGTGTAGTCCTGAGAAGGCTGTTGTCGGTGGCAGTGACTGACGTTTCGAAAACCTGTGCGGAAGTCATCTACTGACAACAATCACTCACTTGACTCTGATGATGACTTCCGCACAGGTTGTCGAAACGTCAGTCACTGCCACCGACAACAGTCCTTCTCAGGACTACACTCACCCGGACGATCAGACTACACCTTCACATGTTACCCCCGGGTTCAAACCATTTACTGCATTAAGAGAATATTGTTACCTTGAAGGCCTTTTTGATGTTTTTAAAATCTTTTCATTAAACTGCTTTGACCAAACTATTAAAGACTACACACCACAACAAGTACATAAGTACATTACGCTTCTGTGATATTTATGGTTTGCCAAATCATTGCTTTATTTTCTTGTTTTGCAGCTTTTTCATCACTGACTACAAGTACCGCATCTAGTACGTGCATCTCAATTGAATTTAATGACCTAAGTACAAGTACTTTACCATAAAAACAACTAAACCAGACTTGTTATCAGTGAAAGTACGTTAAAAAAATTTCACAAAAATTTAAGTTTTTTATTGTCTTCTGGGCAGTGTTTTATTTGGTTTAAATAACTATCCAAAAGGAAGCTTTTGACTAAACGAACAGATGAAATATAACCCTGGGATTAAAAATTCGCTAGAGGAAGAAAGATAACTCATTGACGCTCCTTTTTCTAAATTGATTCCTTAACAGGTACAGATAAAGGCGAGACAAGCTCAACTAGCGATTTTCAGGGCAAGTTATACAACTGAAAGTAAAATGCGGGTTTGAAAAGTAAAATGAAGAAAGAAAGAATACTTATAGAAGCTTCTTTTTCTAGTTGAGTCCCCAACAGGAACAGATACAGGCGAGACAAGTTCCTCGAGTGATATTCAAGGCAAGTTACAATTTTCAGCGTCAAGTGTATTCCCTGCCTTCAGTTAAGTTACTTGTATGATATCTGTTTAATCACAGGATGAAGTTTTGAATCTATTTTATGCAAGCTTTTTCCAATATTCTTATTCAGTGCGGGGTGCCCTAGAATCATACATTCCTTGGGTTATGAATAGCTCACTTAAAAACCCCATGGTAAAGGTTATAAAGCATGCACACCTGCATCGTCTAAATATGACAACATTTTATAAGTTCTTCCTCACGTTGAAACTTCAGAAAAAACCTAGCGAAAAATCTAGCTATTGAGTAATGAGAGATTGAAGTAATGCGATAAACCTCACAATGATGTAGTTTTTTCATGCCACTTATTAGCTATGTCAGCTTTTCCTTCAGGTGATGTATCAATAGATGCTGAGCAAAGTACTCTTAAAGGAATTTTGATGAACTTGATCTCCTTCTCCCCTTATTATTTGATGGATTGTTCAATTAAAATTAGCCATATTAAACATAAATATAGAAGCAACAATAATAATGTTCACACGGTCACAAAGCAAGGTGTTCTCCATTAAACTGGCGAAGATCTATCGTTGGCTCCACGATCTCTATATGATGTATACTTTTGATTGTTACACATCTCTTAATCTTTTTCAGACGTGATAATTGTGCGTGATACTGAAAAGAAAGAAAAGGTATTCTTTTTTGTTATGGTACACCCATAAAATACGTGTCCTGTTCCGGGAGATCTAATCTCTTTTTTATACGTTTTTATATCCTGCAAGAAACGTGAGTGCATCTTTGTTATTATAAAATTACTGTAAATCGAAAAACGAATTCCATGGAAAAAAGGGGAAGAAACCATTTCTTTTACAACTTTGCTGTGAGGTGAGATCAAAGCAATTTAATCATCGCTGTTCTCAAAGTCCATATCTGCACAAACGATGTGACCAAATGATGTTTTTGTCCACTGTTTATAGAAAGTGGGGAACCCGATGTCTTCAAAAGTTTCAGGTAAAAATCCATAGTATTTAACTATGGAGGATGGAAACTTCATGGTTTAATTCATTGCTGAAGAATAGTTTGTCGTTAGAATGTGGAGGTTGAAAAGCAGAAAGTATACGAAAAGATAAAAATAACTAGATTCATTTTTCATTGAGTATATAATCTAGTCACGCATAGAGGGTGTGCAAATGTGGAACGTTTGCTGGAAATTTCACTCGTACATGTCAACTACCGGTCGGTTTTGCATTTTCATCATTGCCTAATGATTCTGTTGTATGAGAAGCAGGAAGTAGATTTTTTGTTACATGATATAGTTCTTCTTTTCTTCAGCAACTGATAGAAGGCAAGTATCAAAGATGAAAGAGCGCAAAGGTATGCAAAAAACGTGTAAAAAAAGATTTTAGAACTTCGGTATAATCTTTCAAAACCTACGTTGTGAAATGTCATATGCGCCGTTTCCTTTTTTTTTCCTTCTGACACAAACCTGTCTTCAGGAAGGGGAAAGAACAAGTTAAGAGATGCGCTTACTCCGGCTGAGGATCTTCCCGCGAAAAAAGTTCGCAAAAAGATTGCTATCAGGTACTTAAACTTTACATGAAGCAAGAACAAATTATGGCATGTTCAATATAAGATGTAAAGGTCCTACAGTATGGAAGTCTATGAGTGAAGAGTCTTTCAAAATTAAAGGAATCAGTGCAATACGATCTCGTTTTGAATTATTATCAGAGATATGTATTTATATCATCTTAGATTGCAATTCTGTCTTTTCCTAAATTATCTTCTTAGTTATTTGTTTGTTAAATTCTGTAGACCTTTATAGGCCTTGATAAAAAATTATTTTGTATAATATGTATTTGATGCTATAATGTTGTTGCTGATCAGTAATTCATTTTCATTCAATGTTGTTGTCTACTGAGTACCTGGCTCCGCTAGTCCCTATGGTTATTCCAGATAGCCAATACTCTTTTTTTTTTCAATATTGTTTTTTAACTTGACAAATACAAGAGTAGAAGTAATGATTGTCGTTGTTGTTGTTGTTGTTGTTGATAGGGAATGAAGATACTGAACGTTAATGCAGGTGGAGATGGCCAAGATCTTTCTTAATTCGATATTGCGTTTAATTAAAACCTATCGTGTAAACGAGAATGGCAACATCGTTACTACCCGCTGAGGGGAATTAAAGTTCACCACTAAATGTTATCCGATTCGTACTGGTTTAAATTGATAATGAGAAGCAATAGTGTTAATCCGTGGAGAGACACTATCGGTCCGTAGCCCGCGGAAAATCAGTGAAAAAAATTTGAATGCTTTGACGGCCGCGAAGTTAGGCAGATCGGTAAAACAATTATTTTTCAATTCTGACAGGTATAACGTATTATTTAGCCAATGTAAAGTTGCGAATTAATGAAATTTGTGATAGGCTGTACGCATGAATACATATTTGAGTGATCCGCATGTAGTGGGTTTTGGCTGTTTTTCAATTACCGCGAGGAAGAAAATTTGGTGGTGAACAATAAAGACAATAGAGGGTTTATCGGTCTGATAGTTGCCCCTTGGAATTTTGATGTTCTTTAAAATAGCATATTTGCCCCCGGATAGTGACTTTTGAACGTATTTGTATGACCTGAATAGAAAGAGATTGTTATTGAAGGGTGAAAATGGTACATTTCGTATTTACTTAGATACGATTTAAGAAATAAAACCAAGGCAAAAGTCCTCGGTAAAATAATGATTTGACGTGGTTAAATGTATTTTTGTGACATGAAAGGCGTCACGTTTTCTCCGCAGGGTGAAAATAGTTGATTTCAAAAAATAGTAAATCTTCTTATCTTATTGCTTTGCAAAATGTATAAAAATCCTTCTCATTGATTGAAGATTAATCCAAATCCTCGTGAAAGTCACCTTTCACTTATTGGAAAATATATCTGCATTATAGTTTTAATCTCGTTACATCTCGCCTGGTTTCGTTTCGTTTCGTTTTGCAAAATATTGTACTAGTAACAATTAAAAACATTTTACCAGAACATACAGTACCGCCTGAGAAATGATCGATCTGGTTTAAAGTTCTGATTGGTGGCGAAATGTCCTCTGTAAAAAAGAAAAAAAGATCTGGCCGGCTTATAATAGTGACCCGTAGTTAAATAGTTTTGTTGTGTTAGGTCATACTTTTAGGTGATTAGATTTTTCCTAACGGATATCACTCCAAGACTTCTTCCATTGACTTCAGTTAGAAACAGTAACTTTAATAATAAAAACTTGCATTACTTTACTTTGTAACTTTACTTAGTCGTCGTGATACCAGGGGCGTTTCTCTCTTGGGTAAGTAAATTGCATAAATGCTCGAAGTGGGAGTTTTGTTATCGTTAAGAACCCCGTCACCATTCCCGAGGTTTCTTATCTAAACTTTTGCGAAATTAATGCACTTTAGGTAGGCATCTTTTCCCCGGAAAAAAAATTAATCAATGCTTTTGTAAGTGCGTAATCAATCGAATATCTAGTCCCTTATAATGTCCATCAAAACCTGAAACGTATTACAATCAAGGCAAATTTTTACTTCAAGAACTTTTTACAAGATAAAACGATAAACGAGCGATGTTACGCTGGAGAGAAAGAAGCAACGGAGATGTAGAGGGTGAAAAAGATAGCATTAAGTCTATAGGAACAGTATGAATAAAGTACAGCTTTAGAAGGGTTGCTCGTGGCTTTTATCTCCTTCCATTCAGAGGAAAATGAAAGAATATGTAAAGGGATTTTCAATCTACTTTGGAAGCGCTACTTAACGCTTCTTTTCCCAATTTTCAAAAGTTTAAGTGGTGCGAGGGGGTCATTCTTAAGGTTGTAAATGAACCGAACGTAGCAGATAGAGGCATCGTAGCGGAAAAATCAATCGAGCACAGCACTTATTATGTAAGCCCGAATTGAGACGAGCGTACACTGAATTGTTTTTTGGTTTGTGCGTCAACTTGGCAGCTATCTGTGCAGCTTATCCAGATGAAAGATTAAAGGGCTTTTGTCATGATGCTTTTGAACTAATTACAAAAGTGTATAATAAGGAAATTTATTACAAGACTCGGGCAGTCAGAGGGCCAATAACTAAAATCAAACAATGAAAATGCTGTATTGCCGGTAAATATTCTCTCAGTATTGGAAGGGCATTTTCTCGAATGGTACCTAATGATACCGCACTTGTGTCCCTTCGAACTTCAGTCATATAATAAATCTCGTATTAACCAAGCTTGCTCGGGAACGTACTGGAAGAATATCATTCCTCGGTCTATTTTGTACGGACCTCGCTACGCTTGGTCCGTACTCTCAAGACCTCGGTCCGATATTCTCCCAGTAGGGCCCTCGCGCTTGGTTAATAAGATATCTGTTTCCAGCAGATAGCTCAACATCAGTTAGATTTGTAACTTTGATTACACTTGCAAAAAGCAACGAATAAAAATTTGTCCTTGTTCCACGTATTTGCAGAGTTCCTGTCGACGATGGTAATTCTGATCCCTTCGGCCTTTTCAAGATTCCAAGTGACCTTTATAGGCTGTCGACTTGTTCTTCAATGCGCCTCTTAATCCATTACTTTTTGGGCTTCGATAAGTAATAAGCCATCATTCCTACGAGGTGTAACACGGCTTCAAAATAAGGAACATGGGTTACCTAGGGTAGATGAGGGTGAACGTGGTAGAAAAATGGCTAACCAAGGATAAATGGCAATAGAAGGGGGTAGAACATGGGTTACCTGGGGTAGATGAGGGTGAACGTGATAGAACAAAGCTAAACTAGGGTAGATGAGGGTAAAAGGAGTAGAACATGGGTTACCTATGGTACATGAGGGTGAACGTCGTAGAACATGGCTAAACAAGGGTAGATGGGGGTAAACGTGGTAGAACATGGGTTAAGTAGGCTAGATGAGGGTGAACGTGGTAGAACATGGGTTACCTATGGTAGATGGGGGTTAACGTGGTAGAACATGGGTTAACTAGGGTAGATGAGGGTGAACGTGGTAGAACATGGCTAAACAAGGGTAGATGGGGGTAAACGTGGTAGAACATGGGTTAACTAGGGTAGATGAGGGTGAACTCGGTAGAACATGGTTAATCAAGGGTATATGGGGGTGAACGTAGTAGAACATGGGTAAATTAGGGTAGGTGTGGGTTAATGAGGGAGAGCAAAGGTAACTGATAGAACAAGGTTATGTAGGACATATCGTGGTACATACATGAACGTAATAATACGTAGTATTGATGTGTATTAGTTATTGGGACATGATATGGACCTAACATGAACGCTTTACCCGCTGTGAGGCGGCCGATTTAGTGAAGGTAGGTCGTAACCAAAACCCGTCGGTAAAGAAGGTGCCTTGCCTTGGCGTTTACTGGCGGCAGAGGCCATGCAAAAGAAGGTACAAACAGGATCGATACGAAATGAACAAAACAACTCGAACGACCGAAACAAAATGATCATATGACACTGACGCGTCGGTCAATGACAAACCGGTAATGGCGTGGAGTCCTGGGGCTAATTAAGTTATTCCTTAGGAATATTAACCATTCCTCACGTGTACAGCCCTTTAGATTTGGATATTGTGACAAGTTGCGTGACTTTTTTATAATGCTCTATTGTGATTCTGTCAATCAGCTTTTGTATGCGTCATTGTCCGGGCATGTGCGGGGACCTTGTGTCATTCGAGGAGAGCACGTAGTTCGGTCGTGCTGGCAGTGTGATTTTTTTAATAAAAAACGTTTAAACCTCTATTTGCTGTTTCTTACATGGTGGCAGAGGTCACAGGACCCATACGGACGGAAGACTACTAGTATGGCATCAGGATTTAGTTTACCGCCGCCGGCACCCCTAGAACTTCACGATCAAAACGCCGCAGAGAAGTGGAAGAAATTTCACTTAGCATGGACAAGCTATTCTCTGGCTACGGAACTTAACAAGAAAGCCCAACCAGTCCAAGTTGCTACTCTCCTCACAGTCATAGGCGAAGAGGCTCGCGATGTTTATTCCACGTTTACAGATTGGACCGAGGAGGGCGACGAGAACAAGATTGCCCCGGTTTTGACGAAGTTTGCCGAATATTGCCAACCGCGAAAAAATGTCCCCTTTGAGCGCTACCGATTCAACCGCCGATCACAAGAAGCAGGAGAAACATATGACCAGTACAAGACCGCACTTCGTAAACTCGCCGCGGGATGCGAATTCAATACCATAACTCCGGACGAAATACTCAGAGACCGTTTGATTTTTGGCATACGCGACACAAAAGTCCGGGAGAGATTACTTCGCGAGGCTGCTCTCGCCTTAGCCAAAACAGACGAGATTTGTCGCGCCGCCGAAAGCATGCATGCCCAAATGAAAGTTGTTGGAGATGCCACCGAATCGGAAACCAACAAAGTAGATCAAGAGCGTACCTCTAACGTAAGAAAACCAAAGAAGAATATGCGGAGAAGACAACAGCAAAGTCAACGCGGACGTAACTGGAGAGAGTGTGACAATTGTGGATATCAACATATGGAAAACTTGGAATCCTGTCCCGCACTCGGTAAGGAATGCCTGAAGTGTGGAAAGAGGAATCACTTCATAGCGAAATGCAAGTCCAAGGAGATCAAAGCCTCCGATTTAGAAGACGAAGAAGCCAGCGAAATGTACCAAACAGACGAAGCAGCCGTGGAGCTTGATGATTCACAACTGGTCACATTGAAATTAGAGTCGGGTAACTTCGTTCGTTTTCAGCCGGACACTGGCGCTCAGTGTGACGTGATGCCACTACATATTTATAAGAAGGCATCCAAAGACGAAACACTTGAAAAGGTAACTCACACCGAGGCATCGCTTGTCGCCTATGGGGGCTCGAAAGTTAAGGTCATTGGTTGCGTCAGCATCCGCGTCTGGAGAAACGAAAGGTCATTCCGTCTGGACTGCCGTTTAGTCAACAACGCTAAACTACGTCCTATCCTTGGCATCAAGTCGTGCTTAGCTATGGGTATTATCCAGTACAAAGATAATGACCTTGTCCACAGGCCTGAGACTGGAAGTGCTTCGGTTTTTGCAGTGGATGCCCCGCGTTCACCTTTAAGCAAAGAGGCGCTCATGTCAAAGTTCCCAGACGTTTTTGGTGATGGCCTAGGCCAACTGGACGGTGAATACAAGATTAAGTTAGATGAAACGATCCCCCCAGTACAGCATGCTCCACGTCGCATCGCAGTGGCATTAAGGCCCAAGCTTAAGGAAGCATTAGATGATTTAGAAGCACAGGGTGTCGTAGCTCCGGGTGGATAGTGACCAGTTGTGAATCATCAAGCTCCACGGCTGCTTCGTCTGTTTGGTACATTTCGCTGGCTTCTTCGTCTTCTAAATCGGAGGCTTTGATCTCCTTGGACTTGCATTTCGCTATGAAGTGATTCCTCTTTCCACACTTCAGGCATTCCTTACCGAGTGCGGGACAGGATTCCAAGTTTTCCATATGTTGATATCCACAATTGTCACACTCTCTCCAGTTACGTCCGCGTTGACTTTGCTGTTGTCTTCTCCGCATATTCTTCTTTGGTTTTCTTACGTTAGAGGTACGCTCTTGATCTACTTTGTTGGTTTCCGATTCGGTGGCATCTCCAACAACTCCGGGTGTAGCACAGGGTGTCCACGCCCACCAGGTGGATAAACTCCGTTGTCGCAGTACCAAAGAAGAATGGAAAGTTGCGCATATGTCTGGACCCCAAAGATCTGAATCGTGCAATACAGAGAGAAAATTATCAGCTTCCGACAGTTGAGGACATTGCGACACGCCTCCATGGAGCAAAGGTCTTCACAATTATGGATGTCAGGAATGGGTTCTGGCACGTCAACCTTGATGAAGAATCTTCATACCTGACGACCTTTCAGACCCCCTTCGGTCGGTATCGCTGGAGGCGCATGCCATTCGGAATCTCATCAGCTCCGGAAGTGTTTCAACGGAAAATGCACGAGCTTATTGAAGGCATGACGGGTATTGAGGTGGTGGCAGACGATTTTATTGCAGTCGGTTACGGTGACACGTTTGAAGAAGCGGCTCAGGATCATGACAAAAATCTTCTGCTCTTCCTCCAAAGATGCAAGGAAAGAAATGTTCGCCTAAACTTAGAGAAGCTCAAGCTGCGACAGCCACAAGTACTCTTCATTGGACACATGGCCACTGCTCAGGGACTGGGAATAGATCCCGCCAAAGTCCGAGCTATCGTTGAGATGCCACCCCCTACAGACAAGCAAGGAGTACAACGTCTTCTGGGACTGGCTCAGTACCTGGCCAAGTTTCTTCCACATCTCTCCGATACAACTAAGCCTCTAAGGGACTTAACACAGAATGACGTACAGTGGGTTTGGAATGAACCTCAACAGACTGCATTTGTGAAGTTAAAGGAAATGGTTACGCGCACCCCAGTTCTGCGTTACTATAATCTCAAGGAAGAAGTTACACTACAGTGCGACGCATCCCAGTCCGGCCTAGGAGCCGCTCTGATGCAGAATGGGCAGCCTGTTGCATACGCCTCACGAGCCCTGACACCGGCCGAGACACGCTATGCCCAAATTGAGAAAGAACTCCTGGCGATAGTCTTTGCTTGCGATCGTTTTGACGCCTATGTGTATGGCCGAGACCTGTTGAATGTAGAAACGGATCACAAACCCCTGGAGGCGATCTTTATGAAATCACTGGCATCAGCCCCCAAACGACTCCAGAGAATGTTGCTGAGCCTGCAGAAGTACAGTCTCAAAGTGAAATACAAGAAAGGAAGAGAAATGCTGCTGGCAGATACCTTAAGTCGCGCCTACCTACCAGAAGTGAATGCCACCGAGTTCTCCAGAGAGTTGGAAGACGTTGACCACCGTAGCTGGCTCCCAGTGACCATTGACCGCTGGCAACAGCTGAAAAATGCAGCCGCAGATGACCCAGTACAGCAGAAGTTACGGGAAGTGACCAGAGGCGGATGGCCGGAAAATAGAGCTCAAGCACCCGAATGTGTTCGCCCTTACTTTGACGTGCGCGATGAGTTAACTATCCAGGACGAGCTTATCTTCAAAGGTCAGCAGACTGTTGTTCCTTTAGTGATGAGAAAGGAACTCATGGAGAAGACGCACGCGTCTCACATTGGTATTGAGGGATGTCTGCGCCGGGCCAGAGAAACCCTGTACTGGCCACGTATGGCCACAGAACTGTGAGAATATATTTCCAAGTGCGATATCTGCCTATCCCATCGCAATGAGCAAGGAAAGGAGCCAATGCAGTCACACGAGTTCGTTGCACGCCCGTGGGCAAAGATTGCCGATGACCTCTGTGAATTCGATAACAGGGTGTTCTTAGTTGTTTGCGACTACTACAGCAACTTTATTGAAGTGGCCCGCCTGAGCAGCATCACTTCCCGAGCCATCATTAGGGAACTGAAAGCCATATTTGCAAGATTTGGAGTTCCAGACACTCTGGTCACAGACAATGGTCCACAGTTTTCGTCCGCCGAGTTTTCAGTTTTCTCCAGGGCCTGGATGTTCGAGCACAAGACATCCTCGCCGGCCTATCCTCAGTCGAATGGAAAGGCAGAGAATGCAGTTCGGACAGTTAAGAATTTGTATATGAGAACGATTCTTCGCAGTAAAGCACTATTTGGGCAATAGTGAAAATCAGACCTGAAAAAAATTTCAGGCCTGTACGGGATTCGAACCACTGACCTCTGCCATACTAGTGCAGCGCTCTACCAATTGAGCTAACAAGCCAACTGGGAGCAGGCCATCAAATTAATTCTATATAAACCCGTAGATCAAACAACAACAAACATATGAAACATATGTGTGAACTGCGGTTATGAGACGTATATGAGAACGATTCTTCGCAGTAAAGCACTATTTGGGCAATAGTGAAAATCAGACCTGAAAAAAATTTGAGGCCTGTACGGGATTCGAACCACTGACCTCTGCCATACTAGTGCAGCGCTCTACCAATTGAGCTAACAAGCCAACTGGGAGCAGGCCATCAAATTAATTCTATATAAACCCGTAGATGATAAATCAAACAACAACAAACATATGAAACATATGTGTGAACTGCGGTTATGAGACGTATATGAGAACGATTCTTCGCAGTAAAGCACTATTTGGGCAATAGTGAAAATCAGACCTGAAAAAAAATTTGAGGCCTGTACGGGATTCGAACCACTGACCTCTGCCATACTAGTGCAGCGCTCTACCAATTGAGCTAACAAGCCAACTGGGAGCAGGCCATCAAATTAATTTGAATTAATTTGATGGCCTGCTCCCAGTTGGCTTGTTAGCTCAATTGGTAGAGCGCTGCACTAGTATCGCAGAGGTCAGTGGTTCGAGTCCCGTACAGGCCTGAAATTTTTTTCAGGTCTGATTTTCACTATTGCTCAAATAGTGCTTTACTGCGAAGGATCGTGCTCATATACGTCTCATAACCGCAGTTCACACATATGTTTCATATGTTTGTTGTTGTTTGATTTATCATCTACGGGTTTATATCGAATTAATTTGATGGCCTGCTCCCAGTTGGCTTGTTAGCTCAATTGGTAGAGCGCTGCACTAGTATCGCAGAGGTCAGTGGTTCGAGTCCCGTACAGGCCTGAAATTTTTTTCAGGTCTGATTTTCACTATTGCTCAAATAGTGCTTTACTGCGAAGGATCGTGCTCATATACGTCTCATAACCGCAGTTCACACATATGTTTCATATGTTTGTTGTTGTTTGATTTATCATCTACGGGTTTATATCGAATTAATTTGATGGCCTGCTCCCAGTTGGCTTGTTAGCTCAATTGGTAGAGCGCTGCACTAGTATCGCAGAGGTCAGTGGTTCGAGTCCCGTACAGGCCTGAAATTTTTTTCAGGTCTGATTTTCACTATTGCTCAAATAGTGCTTTACTGCGAAGGATCGTGCTCATATACGAAACTCAGTATGTAGTTTAATTGGACTACCTTTCTCTTCGTTTCTTTACCTGGCCTCTAAGATAGTCCATTTTAGTGAATTTTTTAGTGCTTAAGTGGAAATTCTGAGCCGTTTTAACAGTGATTTCACGAGCGATCCACATTCAGTCACTGCATATAGACGCCATTTTGATTTTGTG
Organism: Stylophora pistillata; assembly: GCF_964205215.1. NCBI lineage: Eukaryota > Metazoa > Cnidaria > Anthozoa > Scleractinia > Pocilloporidae > Stylophora > Stylophora pistillata. Next base: position 10,081,049 of record NC_142526.1, on the reverse strand, counting down.
GTTGCCACCTAACTCCGGACTTATCCAGAGTTTCGTGCTTGAATGAACTTGAATAAAAGCCATGGGGCGTTTATTAAAGTTTTTCACTTTGAACTGGAGGAAATCGAGGGCAACTTCACTTTGGGATGGGCCACGAAGGATTCAAGGAAACTTGCCCGATTGGCCACCAAGCACTGGAGTTAATTTTTAGCCCGGTAACATTCTTCGAAAAGTTGTTGTATCAGCCAAATTTTTAAAACATGTACTTTCGTAGTCGAGTGTCATTAAAGGTTAAATGTATGAAAGACGTTGTTTATATAAGTTGGTAAGATAGAGAGTTGTAAAGGGCAAAATGTCGGGAACTGCAAGGGAGAATAGCAACCGATAACTCGGGAGCTACCGCTATTGTCCTTGTAGCTTTTTCCTCCTCTTCCTTTGCAAACGAAGCTACCAGTTAGAAAACTTTTGCAATGCCATCGAGTCCTGTGATAAAAAGATGAACATATTGGGTGCCAGGGAATAGGCGAGAGCTGATCCATTTTTTTCGTGGAAGGCTTTAAAAAACGTACAGAAATCGCTGAAATGTAGGGTTACATATCTCTGCACTAACTTAAATACGCAAAATGAGTGCAAGATACTACAAATCATGGAGAATAATGGAATATGGCCTGTGTGGTAAACGCCATATATCCGCGCTTTAATCGGCAACATATAATGCAAATTGATGCAAAAGAATTGATAAAATCATTTTAGCGAGCGTGCCATGGTAACCAGGAAAAACCTGTCCTCAAAAGCTCTAGGGGGAAAAAAGGGCTGGAAATCTGAGACGGGCCAGACACAACTTGCGTTCCCCGTCAGGACTACTGCATTAAATAGACACTGTATAAGCAGACTACAACTAAGCAGCTATTAGAATAGTTAATTCAATTAAAGCAAAAGCGCTCTTGATACCCTTAAGGTTACCGTGCACCTTCAGGGGTGTCTCGCGTGCAAACGATGTAGCGCGTTCGGCTTAAACTGTAGATATCTAAACCCCATATCAAATTAAAGCTTATAGGACTGGCTATCAGACTATATTAAAAATTTTGAAAAAAAAATTAATTGTCGAATTTTTCACGACTTCTAAATGCGAGCGTCCGAATCACCTTTTGAACGTTACGTGTTAAAGCAACGTTTGTTTTTCGCTCAGTTAATGTGTTCCTCCGTTTCCGGGGCCAAAGCACTAAAAAACGTGTCTGCGATTTGCCATATTCAATTTCAGCAAAAAATAACAGAAAATTTTTTGAAATAGGATTAAAAAAATGTGGAGTGATGGTACAAAAATCGCTCTTGAAAAAAACGTATTTAGTCCCATAAGCTTTAATTTGACATAGGGGTTTAGATATCTACAGTTTAAACCGGACGCGCTACATCGCTTTCACGCGAGACACCCCTGAAGGTGCACGGTAACCTTAAACGGTCATCAACTATGTGCTCAATATATCTACATTTTGAAGGACACTTCCACCCCGCTTCTATATCCTGTGTGTCACCTGGAATACGCCTGAAAGCGGGGTCGGACGCGGCACCAAACTTTTTATGTTTGTATTAAAATACTATGCATACCGAACTCGGACACACCGTCCACGAAAAGCTCTATGTGCTTTTAAATTAATCTCCAAGCGTAGTTACAAAAACCCTTTTGCTAGAGTGGAAAAAATCGCGAGACATGGCCTTATCTATACGACTCACAAGCAGATATCCGGAAACAAACGACTGCGGCAAGAGCTTAATGAGCTTTTCGGTTATGGCAACCTGACAAGTAGACTGCTGATCTGGAATGATAGGAAGTATGACCTCGGTATTGGTCATTCTTGCGCTTAGCAACATAAATTGTCATGTGATCACCACTGATAGCAATAATAAGTTGTTCCCTAGGCTGATGTTATCTCTTTACCACCGGTGATAAATAACCGGGCGGAATGGCGATAGGTGTTTCTGGCGTAGACTGCAATTACAGGACAAAGAACGCGGATATTGTGTAGAGCCGCTGCCCTATTAATAGTCTCCCTCGCAGCCGTTTTTTTTTTTGGATGTCACGCAACGCTCCCCCAAAAGAACGGCTGCTGAAAACCGAACTGCATTCCTTTCTCATTGTCCTTGCGGTTTGGTCGCGGTCTATTGAACAGACGAATCACATACCAGAAAATCTGAATGACGTAAGGTTTCACGCGAAAATGTGGATGTGGCAGATGATCTAGCTATCATGTCGGGAGAAACACTGAAGAAATTTGTCGATGAGAGCTCGAAACGTTTTACATGTTCATCGTTGTGCCCTGGTAAAGATAGAGTATATATTGCAGTAAATGGTTTGAACCCGGGGGTAACATGTGAAGGTGTAGTCTGATCGTCCGGGTGAGTGTGGTCCCGAGAAGGACTGTTGTCGGTGGTAGTGACTGACGTTTCGACAACCTGTGCGGAAGTCATCATCAGAGTCAAGTGAATGATTGTTGTCAGTAGAATGTTCTTATTCCAGTTCGTGTGAGATGATCGGTTGGTTTTGCCGTGATGTTATTGGCTGTAAGACTCAAGTGACGTAAGTCGGTCGTGATTGGTCTGTTTCGATCTGTCGGTAAAGTTAGGTCGTTCTTTTTCGGTCGTTTGTGATGTTTATGTCGTGAATGAGTCGTTTGTATGGATGTCGTGAATGAGTAATAATAATAAGCAGAGTAAATAAAAAGCAGACGTCAGAGAGAGAATTACTCCTAACATTAACTTCAGCAATAGCTTGCGCTGTCTCGACGGACAGAGACTCTTTGGGCTACAGTAGACGAGCAAGCTTTCTTTTTGCTCCCTCGGCAGATGACTTCACGAGTGGATGACTAGTGGGGCACAACTCCATTTCGGTTGTAGTATGACCCCATCTAATTCCGTAGAGGGCAACTTCAATGGGGGAGGCACCCATTACCAGCCCGACTTATACTTAGACACAGTTAATGGAGCCTTTGATTCTGGCTGCAAATGCAGAAGGCCTGGAACCAAACGACGAAGCGATTGGTCCTGATGCTTCATACCAGATCCCGGAAAGAAGAACGTCTGAAACAAAAACAACGAGACTCCTGTCTCAAAACCATTTAATTTGAACAGGCGATCGATAATAACAGCAAATTATGATAAATAATACATGTAGTAGAACAACGAACAGTTAGAAAACAATATCGCACTAATCCCAAAGAAGACAATGACGCGATAAAATGCAACGCCAGAGAAAAAAAATCCCCAAACGTTCAAAAAACATGCCACTGAGCTAAACTAGCAAGGTTGCTAACACCACGCCAGCTCAAACTTCGGACCAAATCAGGCCACAATCGCGGGCCAAATTAGGCCAAAGACATGGGCCAAAACTAGGGCCAAACAAGGCCCAAAATCACGGGCCAAATCAGGTCACAAATACACGGGCCAAATCAGGCTACAAATATGGGCCAAATCAGGCCAAAAACATCAGCCAAATAAGGCCAACAACACAGGCCAAATCAGGCCGAAAACACGGACCAAATAGGGCCAGCACATGCTTCAAAAACTGCAAAAAAATCATAAAAGCACGCCAATTAAGACACGTTTACATGCTATGTGGATACAGAAAAGGAAACTCACCGAAAGTCTAAACGTAGTGCTAACATTCTGAATTTTGGTCAGCCGCGAAGACCGACGGATAGATAAATTTGCCTCTGTCCGGGCCCTTCTACCAGAAGGTTGCTTATCGCTGGGAGGGCAAAAGCTTCTACCACGAACGGCTTAACTTGACATTCCTAGCGTAGAAAAGGCCAAAAATACGACGAGGGCCATTCTGGAATGATCGAGGTTCCGCAACCGGCACATTATGTCAGATGATGGACGGAATCGACTACGAGGTTGACTGAGCTACATATCCAGTTGTTATCGCCACTCCAGTCTTGCACTAGGGCGTCCATCCCACTATGGAGCCAGAGGAAGCGAACTTCGAGTTAAATCGTTGGAGCTGAGCATTGTAATAAGTTGCAAAACGGTCGATTTCGTGGGAATCCTACTTAGCAACCACTAGACGGAAAACAGATGGATTCATCTTTATCAACAAACCTACTGAGCTGATCAGCTTTCTCATTCAGTGATTTGGAATCCACTGGGACTTGAGTGATATATCTCATGTAAAAAAAAAAAAAAAAACCTGAAATATAGATAATGCAACCGAATGAAGGTGCCCTTTAGAACTACCTATGGACACTCTCCTGTCAGCGCTCAGACCATCGGTGAAATTTTTACCTTCTTATGCATAAGCTGGTCCGCGAAGGACAGTAACATAGAGTAGATAGCTTTCGGGTTATGAAAAGTAGAGCTTTGGCCAAGGTCATCAGACGTGAACATACCGGTGGCCGTGAAACCGTCCAACGATGCTGAAAATCTGCCAAAGGCGACAACATCAGTTGCATCAGAGAAGATGACAAAAGACGTATTAGCCGGAGGTCGAAGAAAGTAACCATTAAATGAATCGATGTTCGAGTACCAGAATTTCAACTCTTCCAAAAGTGTTCAGCAGGGAAACGATAGGCGTGATCCCATCCTGACTGAGACTCGATCGCCGGGTGCATTTGTCTAGTGAAAAAACATGAAATAGAACTCCCTGCTATGGAAACCGAAATTGTGGAGCCCACTATTCTGACTAATTTGCGATATGAAAGTTACTCGTCCGTGATTGCGGTGCCCAAAAGATTTTTATGCTTGAGGACCTTCTTTTCTGGAATTTGAAAAGTCATTGCATTTGTATTGATTACAAAACCCAGCCATTCGCCTATCTGCGTAGGTTGCTAAAGAGACTTTTCTTCATTAACGAGAAGACCTGCAGAATCTAGCTCTTTGTTCTGAATAAGTTGCGGGCGCGACAGCAGAACACACATCCGGCTGGCTTCCAAAACCGTCTTCAAGATAAACAAAGCTGGTATGCCCATTGGAACGCCAGGACTTCATCAACGGACTCAACAATTTGGTAAAACAATAACAAGCGCCACTAAGGCCGAAAGACAAAACTGTCACACACACACACACACACACAAAAAAAGAACACGCTATCGATTGACCACGTAAAGCCGAGGTAACGCTTGATGCTCTGAACAGATACCCACGTGGTTCTACCCCAATTTAAGGTCCCATGTAAAAAAACCGTGGCCTTCCTCGACACTTGAGACAAAGAGCGAAGATCTTCATACTTGAACTTAAATTTGACCACTTAACTGTTAAAGTGTCTTAGATCAATTACTAATGAGTTAACACAGAAAGGAGGAATACTGTGTTCAACGATACAGCCATTTGGTAAGAGCTCACCTATTTGCCTGGGTAACGAATTCTGAATACCGAAAGGTTGATTTGTTATCGGGCAAAAAACACGGGGGCAGATACTTCACAAAGGGAAGCCTGAACCCCCGCCGAATAACGTCTAGAACAAACTCTGGAGAATCTAAACGGATAGATGCATACATAAACGGCGTTTTATTAAAATCATCCTGCATTCTTACAACTAAATTGCGTGAATTTATAACAAATTGCGGAAAAAATCGTATAAAGCGCAAACACTTATCTACCAATTTTTCCTTGGAACAAAAAGTGTAAAAATCCATACATCATTTAATTATACATGAGTTCGTTGCTGCACTTATAATAAATGAGTCAGTCTGTGGCTAAAGCTGCGGCGATCGAAATTAAATCGGCCGAGCGTCAAGATTCGAATGGGGATATTTTACATGAGAACCAGCAATGAAGGCGCTGAAAGTTTTTATCGCGGTGATCGATTGTTTATTTCGTACCAACGTCGATGATTCTCGTAAACTAAAAATAATTACATCACCAAAATAACTACTATGAACATATAAAAGGAATAACTAAAAGGTAACTACTATCAAATGCGGGATTATATGAGGAAACAACAGCGATTTTATACAAAGGAAAACCTCTGCACGGAGTTTATATAGCGGGCAGAACTAACAAATAACGACACGAAGAAAGAAAATGCGTGGTCCTATGAAAGACAACACGCAAACAACGAATAATCCTAACGTGAAAGCTTATTAGTTCTAAACGACTAGGGAACAATATAAGTGAAACTAACAAAAGATTTATAGCGTAACATATGCTAGAATGCTCCTAAAAAGCATAAGCACGTGCTCCTGAGAGGAAACTAACTCAACCTGAATTGATCCCTTAAAGATGAAATGAAACGGGTGAAAGCAACAATAAACTAAAAGATCGTGTACTTACATATCTAGCCCACGCAGTAAACCTCTAAACTGAATCGCTAGACTTATAACGACGATAAACTGCCTTGTAGTACTGTGCAAGCGAAAAAACAATCGTCCTCAGAGCGATTACGAATTTGAACTAGCCCGAGAGCCTTTGCGCGGCGAAGAGAACAGAGACCATAACACAGTCAGTCTCTTCGTTTTGGTAGATTGCAGTTGATATATCCGTTTCTTTCTGAGGTTGTTTGCTGGCTTGTTGGTGGCTGGAATTAGGTCGTAGATCTCGCTAAACAGGTTGTTAGTTGTCGACTGAAAGAGTTGCAGAGTCAGTTTTTCTTGATGATCTCGTAGGTTGTCTATTCCAGCACGCTGAAGGCTATTTTCGTATAATATCCTCGGGAAAATGCACCAGAGAGCCCTCCTCTGGACTCTCTCTAGTTCAACTTGTAGATACCTAGGTAATGCGTAATGCAACTCTGGGAATGCGTAGTCTCTCGCAGATCTAATACATGCACAGTAATAAGCTACAAGATCTTTGGATGGAATATGTACCCGTTTGAGCTGATTATAATTAAGAAAATAAGCTGGGAAAATTAAATACCTGGGAGAGCCGATATCTTGGCTCTAAGCAGCAGTGATTTTGACCAGCACAAAAGTTCAATGCTCTCTGGCGAATATAACGATAGTGGATTTTACTTGACACGTGGCTATTCGACTAGATTTCTCTGGAAGCGCGTAGGAGACCGGACTGGTTAACTCAGCAAGCAGTTCTTCCCGGGGCGAATGAGATTAAAAGTGGGAACGAGATTCTCCTTGCGACAAGTCCGACGCCAGCTTTGCCAGGCGCGAGTATAAAATGGGGCCGTATACTCGGCTTGTTTGTATCTTCACGAAAAGCCCCTGGAATTAAAATAAACAGGAGAAGGAAAATGGAAAGTTTTAAAGGAAATGGACTATGTAACCAGCGGTCTCTCAAGTAAACCACAGTCTTTCCAATGAGTCCAATACCAAATTTGGAATTTATCTCGTTTTGAAAAAGACACGAAATTTGATGACTTTTATGATCAGACCTCGTCACTTCAATATTCCTGAATCCACCATAGATTCCGATCGAGTCTTCTCTTCGAGCAGTTTCTTCAAAAATGCTAAATAAAAATGTCGCTCAAGAATACCCAAAATTTTCTGATAATGGTCGTGTTGTTGTAATCAGCCGCTCCGGAGCTCATTATAAAAGGGATACGTCGCTTGTCTACTGTTTAGAAGTGCTTGTAAGTGATGAAGTCACCGGATTTCCATTTCGATTGTCACAACGAGCTAGGAGATTGTATTAGGAAAAATAAACAGATTCGGTTCGTAAGCATCCCCCAAGGATCCCTCATCGCCATCGCCGAGAAAAACAATTCGGGGCTCTAACAACCCTTGCTACTTTGAGAATGCTGGAAATGTCTCGGTGAGTAATGGTTTGTACATAAACTGCCCGTATTGCCTGACTTTTCTTTAGATGGATAGTCTATCGGTTGAGCATAACAGTATGGGTATTAAGGCTACAATTACCTTTTATTGAACACACAGCTAAAAGACTAAAACATAAAGCCGGAGAGAACAAGATCATTACATACAAATGAAAGGAATTAAATTAGAACAATACTTTGAAAGGAAGGCGAATATATAGCTTTTCAAATAAAAATATTAAGCTTTTAATTAAGAAATAGTTTATCAGCGAGATTATATACATCAGCATACACCTCCTCATCTACTCAAATCAGCAGCAATTCAGTCGGAAGGTGTTTTTTGAATGACTGCTTTGGTTTTAATTTCAAAGACTAAGGGATTTTGTTCCAGATTTTAGCTCCAAGCCTTGAGAAGGATTGGTTCCTGCTGTTTTGTCCGTGAATGAATTACATGAGATTTAGCAGCAGCCGCAGCTCTGGTGTTAAGCTACCAGGTAACCTGGGTGAATAGGTTCTTCAGTGGAGTTAAGTAATATAGCATACTTTCTTATGGTTTACTGGCTGATAAATTATGCGGGATGTTGGGTGAACACGGGAAAAGTTTGTAAACCACAAGGCTGTGCCTCATGATTTACAAACTTTTCAAACATCACAAACAAAACTTTCACAAACATTGCAAACAAAAGCGACAAAATTGGAAGACAACAACATCAAGCTGTCTGCACTCATTGAAACACTGTCCAGCTATTTTGTCTACTCACAGTACACCCTTTACCTCAACCAAACTTTGTTTCTATTGACTCAGCTTGAATTTAATCTTGGAGTCCTTGTGAAAATTTGCATAAAGTTTAAAATGCTTAAACTTAGCAAAAACTATCAATAAAAGCTAAAATCTCAGATAGCAAACAGAACTGCCGCAAATCTTGAGTGCACATCCATTTTGCAATTGGTTTTTGTCCTCACCAGTAAATAAATCAGTAAATATCTAGATGAAAATCCAGTTAGTTTGTCACTACAATTTTCTTAAGATAAAAACATTCCAACGTATCCTTCTTGACGGGCAGTTTGGGGAATTCTAGTCAAGAATTTCTGAATTTCTTTCCCTTTATAAACCGTACAGTTTTGACGCCATAAACACGGAGTTTATGGCGTCAAAAGAGTTCTCTTTGTTTCCTCCAAACCAAAGGCTTTTGACAAATTAAAATCTGAGAATTCACCCCTTGTGTGGCCATTGATAGGAATGGAAGATGTTTCCGTTTTCTATGGGTATACAAGCAAATATTCAATAGGCTTTTGACCAATGAGAGCATGCATTGTGGCTAATTTATGTCATAAAACATGTTAACTCTAATTACAATCTTCTTGGAATTTTAAAGCTTGAAAATTTTTGCAGACTCAAAATATCACTATACACACATCAAATTAACGCTCTCTTTCTAATGAGTGCCCCCTCTAATTAGCAGCCCCATCAAATTTGATTTTGTTAATAAGTGCGCATGCCTTTAATGTGTAAACACCCATTTATATAAGCCCCCCTATTCCGTTTCAGTGTAAACACTGTTTGAGTACATCTCCTACCATTATTATGCAAATTGTCAGAGTATATTTGTTGCCTTTATATTTTCGGCTACTGTTCCTTTCTTAAAAAAAAAACAACAACAGCAAGACCTTGTATTGCACAGCCACATGAGCACACACACAAAAAAACCTGCAATGAAAACTTTCCCTATAATTTTTTCAAGTCAAAACAAGAAACTCCCAGTTCCTTGAATAACATGACTCTTTCTCTCATTTCAGTTATCCTTTAAGTTTTTTAAACAAACCAACATGAGGGCAGCAGTGGTGGATGGGTTTTTCTGGACTGACTCACTTCTACCTGTCTGGCCCTGCATGCATCAGCTCTTACTATGGTTTTCTATGGGATTGTGCAAGCTGGGCTGGATTAGTCATTGATAAAGTGGATTACTTTCAAGAAAAAGTATAGAAAAGTTAAACAAGCACTATAACTCAGTGGGGCGGGCCCATCTGTTGAAGTGAATATCTCAATTTTGTTTCCTTTTCTGTTTTCTGGAAATAAATTCTATTCTTTCCAAGCTAGAGTTTGGTAGTAGCGGGGTTCCCACGCATGCAAAGCACGCGTGGGGTAGAGCCCCATACCCATGGAATATGGTCAACCTCTTTTCGTTTGGTTGTCACGCGGTTGACCGAGCGTACGTACGTACGTACGTACCTTCAGATTGCACGGGTAGGGTAGGGGAGACTATCAAAACGAAGGGAGGGGTGTCTCAGGCGAGTCTTGGAAAATGCACGTCTTTTATATGTTATCATTAATATTACGAACTTGGGAGCTCCGCTTTTAGGCTTGGCTAAATCTATATATAAGTGGTTATAAAGGAGTTGTGTAGCGAGGGATAACAGATGGCTTTCCTACTGTAAAGATTGAAAATTTGAAGATTTATCTAACTATGATCAACTGAAGATGCTGAAGAGGGGCCCAGTCCTCATTGTGCCCTCATCAGTGCAAAGGAAGTCATACTTGTAGATAGACAAATCAAATTTAAAACCCCCTCTAGATGAGGAATGTGTTTTGAAGAAAAATTGCAAGAACAATAGGGGCAGTGATGTTGATGAGGTTCCTTTACCTGTCCAGGTTTCTTTGTCCAATCACATTGTTAGTATATAATTGTGTTCTGCCGATCAAATTTAAATATCAACTTGAAAAAGAATACTGGAATTCTGGCTGATACTGTGCTGTCTGTGAAGCTATCTTGATTAGCCAACCAGTCCCATATGTCCAGGGAGGACGACAAGACTGTTCTGGTGAGATTTTAATTCGTAAATAAGTACTTTTTCTTTCATATGTACTAGTTAGTATGGAATACTTCATATTGATGAACGTCTTATGACTCATTTTAATTTTCTTAGTTCACTATTCAGCCTTTAGGTGAGAGTATAAACTTAAGAGGAAAAATGTAACAGAATGAAGAATGTAACAACAAATGGTTCAAACCAAGATAAATTCACTTACTAAAGTCACAAATATCAATGAGTGGTTTTCAATACTAAGGCCTAATTAATCCAAGAGGGGCATTTAGCAAAAGAAAACAATGATGCTTCTATGAACATCAGTTTTGATTTCCTTTGAACTAATTTTATATATGGCTGGATGTACTAGGTGTATCTGAGAAGACTAAACAATCACTAACCCTCAGTATTGCTCTGGCTCACAGAAAAAATAAAAAATGGTATTTCACAATTAATGACTGATGTCTGTGGGATGTTCAGACGCAATTGTGTAAATTGCGCAAACTTAATTTTCTGGGTAGTTAACTTTTCAAAGTTTAATGATTTTTATTTTTAATCCAGACCAAAAAAATTACTTTATTGTTATAAAGGTATGTGGATGAAATTTTTTCTTTCCTTTTTTCTTTCCAAGCGATAACAGCAATGACATCTCAGTAAATATTCCTTTTTACATTTAGTGTACAGACTTTTGTATTTATAGAAGTGTGTTGAGAAAAAAGGAAAGGAAACTAGACGCTCGAGGAGCGTTCACTCGGGCTTCGTTTATAGCCATGACATTCACCCAAAACACGAGTACAATTATAACATACATAATTTGCATGACGAGATCTGAATTGTTGTACTTTTATTGACACTGTAACATCATTATGTTCATGTGCATTAGTCATGTTGACAACTATTTCTAGTAGATCACAGTGTTCATCATGTCTTCTACTAAGCACATACAACTCCATGCGAAGTGCAAACCAACACTCACGATCGCTTGTACAGTAATAATTGTGATTATGTACGAAACACCAAGTCTTACTTTACAAGTATTGAACCCAATAAAAATCAATAACAGAAACCGGGGATACACTTACTTTAGAGCAACTGGGTATACTAGTCCTGGAGAAAGAACAAGTAAGATCTCTAGCAAAGACCATTGGAGTGGACATAAAAACAGGAGCCGGAATTTATGTAGGTTAAACAGGAGGCACAAGTTGCAGCTTTGCATGAGCGTGTTGCTAATCTGGAAAGAGAAATGGGCGCCACTTGTAATGAGAATAAGATGCCACTGGAGGAACGAATTGCACGACTGGAGGCCTCTCAAGGCAGGATACCCCTTCCACGGGGAAGGGCAACCAGATCAATCGAATGCAGAAATTGCCATAAGCTGGGCCACTGCATGAGAGAATGCCCGGAGACTACTTGCTTTGGATGTGGCCGTCGAGGGCATATGCAGGGCTCTATTAAGTGTCGCGCGGGAACCGGGGAAACAGAGTGGGGAAGTGAGTGAGGGTCGACTCGCCTCCCAGCCACCCCCATCTGACCCAGGCGAAGAACATTACGTAAACAAACCAACGTTGAGCAACTTTGCGAAGGGGAACAAGTCAATGCCTACGGCGTCTGTGGAAGTTCACCTTGTCGGCGAGGATATAGTTGCTCTGTGCGACACTGGCTCGGGTGGCATGGGCATGGGGGTGAGTTTGATCAATGAAGATGTGTGCAGTCGATGGCGTCGCAAAGTAGGAAAAAGGATTACACCAAACACTCGTAGACTTACAACTGTGGCTGGACAAACATTGGACATATTGGGAGAGATTGTTTCGGATTTCGTCCTTAATGATGAATTAATACAGCAGGAGATGTTTGTGGTACGCGGGATGACCCAGCAAATGATTCTTGGATGGACTTTTTGTTTAGTACATAGAGCTGTCGTGGATATAAGAGCGGGTATTTTGCGTTTTAACGGCGGATCAGCTCCTTTGTTGAGCAGAGAGGAACTAGCCCCAGAACCGGGTATGGTGCGATTATGTGACCAAACACAAATACCATCCAGATCAGAGAAACTTGTTGTGGGGCAGACTGATGGTACAGTGGGATGGCAGTACAATGTCTTAGTGGACCCTCAAAATGTGTTTGCTAATGAAGATGGATTGGCAGTTGCAAGAACCGTATCAGCAGTAGAAAAGGGGTGTTGTACAGTGCAAATTGTTAATGTGGCCAACACTGACTTGACAATTGAAGCTAGGGTACCATTGGGGGTTGGATACCCCATGAGACCAGATTTACAGATGGAGTGTGCAGCGATATTTATGTTTGAACTTGAGGAGTTGATATCACCGGAAGTGGTCGGCGAGGTTACGGTGCTACCTGGTGAAGCAAGTAATCGGAAGTTGCCGGATATTGATTTGTCCGAATCAGAGTTAACAACGGAGCAGGTGGATCAAGTTCGATCAAGAATTACTCTTGGAGTTCAGTAATTTATTTAGTGAGGATTGTAGGGATTATGGCAGAACCATTATGGCCGTTGCAGTTTGAGGGATGGGGTAGTTTACCGGAGATGGAAGCCTACAAACAAAGTTGAATGGCAGTGGCAAGTAGTCCTTCCAAAGACGATGCGTGAAAATGCCATTTACCCGTTACACGATGAGTCTGGTCACTTTTGTGAGACGAAAACTCTGAACAAGGTGAAAGATCGATATTTCTGACCAGGAATGTCCACAGACGTGAAAGATTGGTGCACGAAATATGTGAAGTGGCAACAGAAACGCGATGCATTGCCGAATCTGAGAGCCCCACTTCAACCTTTTATCACCACTAGACCACGTGAGCTCGTCAGAAACATTTAACGCAAAAGCGTCAATAACATGCCTGCAAATTTCTTCAGCACTCCGCTCGACCAGTTCGTGTCCAGTCCCCCGACAGTTCATCTGTTACATATTTAACGGAAGAGCAAAACTTATAGATTTAACCTTACTATTATGTCAGTATCCTTAATCCAATTCGCTGTTGTTAGCGCCACCTTCGAAGTTGTGTTCACGAACATTCTTGATTTCTTCTGCACGTGAGGTGTTCTTCTCAGAATCATAATTTGTTGTTAAATCGGCCGTCACAGTTTTGCCAGTATTTTCATAGTTTGAACTCACATATGGCTCATTTGTTATCTCGTGAGAACTAGTATGAACTTTGCACATTTTGCTAGCTTTCAAGCTATGAAGTTCGTGGACCGGTTCATTCCGAAAACACTCGACATTATTTAGCGTGGGCCTACCACGAACGGCGTGTGCGTTTGCATATGGGGTGAGCGTATACGACAAGAATCTTTGCAACGCGGTTTTCACAACACAGCACTCTGAGAATTATGTTGGTTACGAAGAGCGAGCACATGATAATAAACAATTATTGGATGAGGCATTTGTGATATCCGGAATAATCAAGGTCGAGGTAAGTGTTATCAGCCGAAGCCGCTGGATGAGGCTGAGAACACAAATCGAGACGGGTAACCCGAAAACACTGACCCCCAGTCCATGGACCCCCTTCGCACCTGGTCCACGGACCCCTGTACGAACCGGTCTACGGACCCTCCATGAAAAGACAATAATACAATGACAACTGGACCTACCGTTGTTTTTTTGTTCGTGGTGGCAAAAGTTTTAATGTTAATATTCCAAATATTACCTTGGCAATGAAAGGAGGAAAAAAGCCGACTAAAAAGTTAAAAAAAAAAAAGAAGGAAAATACCGATAACTTAGCTGACTTGTGCATATACATCTTTTTGCATTCGCTGCCACTAATTGCCTTCGCCATTTTTTACGGCTCATTCTCCCGCGTGTTAATTGACTCGTCCTAGTCTTCCACAATACAATTCCTTCTCTTCTCTACGTTCTTTCTCTTGGTGCAACCATGGATGACTGGTGAGCTTTTGAATTCAATCAGCTTTGCTGTTTTGTTTTATTGTGACATCTACATCTAAAACAGTTTACAAATATATGTTGATTTCTTTAGCAACAATTTCGTCTATGAAATTATGTCAAGTGACGAGGTGAGTTGAATTTGTTATATTTCAAATGAACTTTTTTTTTCAGTTCAGTTTATCAGTTTTAGTTCATTATTTGTAAGCTTGTTAGTACTTTGTCCAACTCAATGCACCGGTGGTGATGTCCACTTCAGTTCACTACTTAGTTGCCAAGCCTTTGAACAGGAGTCTGAAGGTGACCTGGCTTTTTGAAAGCTGCGCGGTATTTTCCCTGGTCTATCAATCATTGAATAAAAGTCGCCCTGCTGAAAAATTTGGCAGCTAAACACATAACTGTCAAATATCGTGATCTCTAATCAGTCTAATGAACATGGACATCTTTCTTTGTCGAAGGAGCACTATTTTGTGAAGCCTAGGTCGAGTCAATGAACACGCGGGGGGATTGAGCCGAACAATACTCTAAAGAACTGCTAGAATTAACGCAAAGCTTTTCGCTATTGCCAGCTGTCGATAAGCCCACGAAGGTTTATGGAAAGTCAGCTATGTTAATCGATAATATTTTTTCAAATAATTTATAAAACAGCTTTTTATGCGGCAACATAGTAACCGACACTACGGACCAGTTACCAAGGTCTGTATTGTGACAACACAACCTTATTTATTGAACCACTCGAAACAAAGGAAAAAAGTTCGCGACTACTCCAATTTCAATGCTAATAGGTTTCTTTATGAACTACAAGAAACAGAATGGGATATTCTTTCAAACATTGACGCAAACAAATCATTCACAACTTTTTACAAAAAAATAAACTCCTTGGTAAATAAGCATGCTCCGATGAAAACTCTCTCCAGGCGCAGGGAAAAAATATTATCAAAACCATGGATCACCAAAGGAATTCGAACTTCAATACGAATAAAAAATAATTTATTTTTTAATGCTGACTGGGAGAACTATAAATTATACCGAAACAAATTAACTAGCCTAATGCGTTTAAGCAAGAAGAACTATTAACCGCCGCCTAGTTTAACCGCCGCCTGGTTAGCTCAATCGGGAGAGCGCCGGACTGCTGTGCGGGAGGTCGAGAGTTCAATACCGGCCGGACCAACATTCAGGGTCTTAAAATTAATTGAGAAGAATATGCTTCCTTTCTTTAACATCAAGAAATGGTTAGATATTCTAGTCTTCTCGGATAGGGACGAATAAATGGAGGTCCCGTCTCCTGCAGGGTTGGGGTAGGAGACGTTAATTTCCCACGCACGAGATTACTGTGTGATGGACGTCCTCCCTGGGGTGGGTTGGGTTGGTTAGGTGAAATCGCTACGGACTAAACACGGCTGCCAGAGGCGCCTGTCTGATTTCAACCTTAAAAAAAAAAGTTGTAACTAAAACGCGTATGTTGTTTAGAGAAATAGAGACCTTTACCTTTATTATGAACGTTATATTTTGAAGAAAATATTAACAACTCCAAAGAAACGTGGAGAGGTATAAATGATACCATTTCAAGA